>NW_023493676.1:700000-702500 GCF_013265735.2 Oncorhynchus mykiss
AGGAGAGAAAGAGGAGGAGGGTTAAAAGGAGAGGAAGAGGAGGAGGGTTAGAAGAAGAGGAAGAGGAGGAGGGTTAGAAGGCTGAGCCGCCTGTTACTATATCAACACAATCAGTTATTTTCCACATTAAAAGACCAAAGAAGCAATTCAATTAACTGGCCGAGAGGGAGAAGGAGGGAGAAGGAGGGAGAGGGAGAAGGAGTGAGAGGGGGAGAGGGAGAAGGAGGGAGAGAGGAAAAAGGGGGAAGGAGGGAGAGGGGGAGAGGGAGAAGGAGAAGGAGGGAGAGAGGAAAAAGGGGGAAGGAGGGAGAGGGGGAGAGGGAGAAGGAGAAGGAGGGAGAGAGGGAGAGGGAGAAGGAGAAGGAGGGAGAGAGGAAAAAGGGGGAAGGAGGGAGAGGGGGAGAGGGAGAAGGAGAAGGAGGGAGAGAGGAAAAAGGGGGAAGGAGGGAGAGGGGGAGAGGGAGAAGGAGAAGGAGGGAGAGAGGAAAAAGGGGGAAGGAGGGAGAGGGGGAGAGGGAGAAGGAGGGAGAGGGGAAAAGGGGGAAGGAGGGAGAGGGGGAGAGGGAGAAGGAGGGAGAGGGGAAAAAGGGGGAAGGAGGGAGGGGGGGAGAGGGAGAAGGAGGGAGGGGGAAAAAGGGGGAAGGCACATTTGAGAAATGGCGAGTTCAAGCAGTCATCAAAAGGAAAAGCTTCCTTTCTATCTTGTTTCTTTTTCTAATATTAAAAAGATGAAACAGTAAGAGATTGGATTCACATAACACTATGTACTCTGCTGCTGCTAGCTAGGACTGCTAGGGCTCTGACACTATGTCCTGCTAGCTAGGACTGCTAGGGCTCTGACACTATGTCCTGCTAGCTAGGACTGCTAGGACTCTGACACTATATGTCCTGCTAGCTAGGACTGCTAGGGCTCTGACACTATGTCCTGCTAGCTAGGACTGCTAGGGCTCTGACACTATGTCCTGCTAGCTAGGACTGCTAGGGCTCTGACACTATGTCCTGCTAGCTAGGACTGCTAGGGCTCTGACACTATGTCCTGCTAGCTAGGACTGCTAGGGCTCTGACACTATGTCCTGCTAGCTAGGACTGCTAGGGCTCTGACACTATGTCCTGCTAGCTAGGACTGCTAGGGCTCTGACACTATGTCCTGCTAGCTAGGACTGCTAGGGTTCTGACACTATGTCCTGCTAGCTAGGACTGCTAGGGCTCTGACACTTTGTCCTGCTAGCTAGGACTGCTAGGGCTCTGACACTATGTCCTGCTAGCTAGGACTGCTAGGGCTCTGACACTATGTCCTGCTAACTAGGACTGCTAGGGCTCTGACACTATGTCCTGCTGCTAGCTAGGACTGCTAGGGCTCTGACACTATGTCCTGCTAGCTAGGACTGCTAGAGCTCTGACACTATGTCCTGCTGCTAGCTAGGACTGCTAGAGCTCTGACACTATGTCCTAATAGCTAGGACTGCTGGGGCTCTGACACTATGTCCTGCTAGCTAGGACTGCTAGGACTCTGACACTATGTCCTGCTAGCTAGGACTGCTAGGGCTCTGAAACTATGTCCTGCTAGCTAGGACTGCTAGGGCTCTGACACTATGCCCTGCTAGCTAGGACTGCTAGAGCTCTGACACAATGTCCTGCTAGCTAGGACTGCTAGGGCTCTGACACTATGTCCTGCTAGCTAGGACTGCTAGGGCCCTGACACTATGTCCTGCTGCTAGGTAGGACTGCTAGGGCTCTGACACTATGTCCTGCTAGCTAGGACTGCTAGGGCTCTGACACTATGTCCTGCTAGATAGGACTACTAGGACTCTGACACTATGCCCTAAGAGCTAGGACTGCTAGGACTCTGACACTATGTACTCTGCTTCTAGCTAGGACTGCTAGGGCTCTGACACTATGTCCTGCTAGCTAGTACTGCTAGGGCTCTGACACTATGTCCTGCTAGCTAGTACTGCTAGGGCTCTGACACTATGTCCTGCTTGCTAGGACTGCTAGGGCTCTGACACTATGTCCTGCTAGCTAGACATTTTGTAATTTCTTTGAATAATGAATCTCTCTCTCTCTCTCTCTCTCTCTCTCACTCTCTCTCACTCAGACTATCTGAGGGGGTCTCAGGGAGAGACTATCTGAGGGGGTCTCAGTGAGAGACTATCTGAGGGGGTCTCAATGAGAGACTATCTGAGGGGGTCTCAATGAGAGACTATCTGAGGGGGTCTCAGTGAGCGACTATCTGAGGGGGTCTCAGTGAGGGACTATCTGAAGGGGTCTCAATGAGAGACTATCTGAGGGGGTCTCAATGAGAGACTATATGAGGGGGTCTCAATGAGAGACTATCTGAGGGGGTCTCAATGAGAGACTATCTGAGGGGGTCTCAGTGAGAGACTATCTGAGGGGGTCTCAGTGAGCGACTATCTGAGGGGGTCTCAGTGAGGGACTATCTGAAGGGGTCTCAATGAGAGACTATCTGAGGGGGTCTCAGTGAGAGACTATCTGAGGGGGT
>NW_023493676.1:707500-730000 GCF_013265735.2 Oncorhynchus mykiss
TGATAGAGTGAAGGATGTGTTTAATATAATTCTACATAGTTATTTGTTTTGACAGAGTGAAGGATGTGTTTAATATAATTCTACATAGTTATTTGTTTTGACAGAGTGAAGGATGTGTTTAATATAATTCTACATAGTTATTTGTTTTGACAGAGTGAAGGATGTGTTTAATATAATTCTACATAGTTATTTGTTTTGACAGAGTGAAGGATGTGTTTAATATAATTCTACATAGTTATTTGTTTTGACAGAGTGAAGGATGTGTTTAATATAATTCTACATAGTTATTTGTTTTGACAGAGTGAAGGATGTGTTTAATATAATTCTACATAGTTATTTGTTTTGACAGAGTGAAGGATGTGTTTAATATAATTCTACATAGTTATTTGTTTTGACAGAGTGAAGGATGTGTTTAATATAATTCTACATAGTTATTTGTTTTGACAGAGTGAAGGATGTGTTTAATATAATTCTACATAGTTATTTGTTTTGACAGAGTGAAGGATGTGTTTAATATAATTCTACATAGTTATTTGTTTTGACAGAGTGAAGGATGTGTTTAATATAATTCTACATAGTTATTTGTTTTGACAGAGTGAAGGATGTGTTTAATATAATTCTACATAGTTATTTGTTTTGATAGAGTGAAGGATGTGTTTAATATAATTCTACATAGTTATTTGTTTTGATAGAGTGAAGGATGTGTTTAATATAATTCTACATAGTTATTTGTTTTGACAGAGTGAAGGATGTGTTTAATATAATTCTACATAGTTATTTGTTTTGACAGAGTGAAGGATGTGTTTAATATAATTCTACATAGTTATTTGTTTTGACAGAGTGAAGGATGTGTTTAATATAATTCTACATAGTTATTTGTTTTGATAGAGTGAAGGATATGTTTAATATAATTCTACATAGTTATTTGTTTTGATAGAGTGAAGGATGTGTTTAATATAATTCTACATAGTTATTTGTTTTGACAGAGTGAAGGATGTGTTTAATATAATTCTACATAGTTATTTGTTTTGACAGAGTGAAGGATGTGTTTAATATAATTCTACATAGTTATTTGTTTTGACAGAGTGAAGGATGTGTTTAATATAATTCTACATAGTTATTTGTTTTGACAGAGTGAAGGATGTGTTTAATATAATTCTACATAGTTATTTGTTTTGACAGAGTGAAGGATGTGTTTAATATAATTCTACATAGTTATTTGTTTTGATAGAGTGAAGGATGTGTTTAATATAATTCTACATAGTTATTTGTTTTGATAGAGTGAAGGATGTGTTTAATATAATTCTACATAGTTATTTGTTTTGACAGAGTGAAGGATGTGTTTAATATAATTCTACATAGTTATTTGTTTTGACAGAGTGAAGGATGTGTTTAATATAATTCTACATAGTTATTTGTTTTGACAGAGTGAAGGATGTGTTTAATATAATTCTACATAGTTATTTGTTTTGACAGAGTGAAGGATGTGTTTAATATAATTCTACATAGTTATTTGTTTTGACAGAGTGAAGGATGTGTTTAATATAATTCTACATAGTTATTTGTTTTGATAGAGTGAAGGATGTGTTTAATATAATTCTACATAGTTATTTGTTTTGATAGAGTGAAGGATGTGTTTAATATAATTCTACATAGTTATTTGTTTTGACAGAGTGAAGGATGTGTTTAATATAATTCTACATAGTTATTTGTTTTGATAGAGTGAAGGATGTGTTTAATATAATTCTACATAGTTATTTGTTTTGACAGAGTGAAGGATGTGTTTAATATAATTCTACATAGTTATTTGTTTTGACAGAGTGAAGGATGTGTTTAATATAATTCTACATAGTTATTTGTTTTGATAGAGTGAAGGATGTGTTTAATATAATTCTACATAGTTATTTGTTTTGACAGAGTGAAGGATGTGTTTAATATAATTCTACATAGTTATTTGTTTTGACAGAGTGAAGGATGTGTTTAATATAATTCTACATAGTTATTTGTTTTGACAGAGTGAAGGATGTGTTTAATATAATTCTACATAGTTATTTGTTTTGACAGAGTGAAGGATGTGTTTAATATAATTCTACATAGTTATTTGTTTTGATAGAGTGAAGGATGTGTTTAATATAATTCTACATAGTTATTTGTTTTGACAGAGTGAAGGATGTGTTTAATATAATTCTACATAGTTATTTGTTTTGATAGAGTGAAGGATGTGTTTAATATAATTCTACATAGTTATTTGTTTTGACAGAGTGAAGGATGTGTTTAATATAATTCTACATAGTTATTTGTTTTGATAGAGTGAAGGATGTGTTTAATATAATTCTACATAGTTATTTGTTTTGACAGAGTGAAGGATGTGTTTAATATAATTCTACATAGTTATTTGTTTTGATAGAGTGAAGGATGTGTTTAATATAATTCTACATAGTTATTTGTTTTGATAGAGTGAAGGATGTGTTTAATATAATTCTACATAGTTATTTGTTTTGATAGAGTGAAGGATGTGTTTAATATAATTCTACATAGTTATTTGTTTTGATAGAGTGAAGGATGTGTTTAATATAATTCTACATAGTTATTTGTTTTGATAGAGTGAAGGATGTGTTTAATATAATTCTACATAGTTATTTGTTTTGATAGAGTGAAGGATGTGTTTAATATAATTCTACATAGTTATTTGTTTTGACAGAGTGAAGGATGTGTTTAATATAATTCTACATAGTTATTTGTTTTGATAGAGTGAAGGATGTGTTTAATATAATTCTACATAGTTATTTGTTTTGACAGAGTGAAGGATGTGTTTAATATAATTCTACATAGTTATTTGTTTTGATAGAGTGAAGGATGTGTTTAATATAATTCTACATAGTTATTTGTTTTGATAGAGTGAAGGATGTGTTTAATATAATTCTACATAGTTATTTGTTTTGACAGAGTGAAGGATGTGTTTAATATAATTCTACATAGTTATTTGTTTTGATAGAGTGAAGGATGTGTTTAATATAATTCTACATAGTTATTTGTTTTGATAGAGTGAAGGATGTGTTTAATATAATTCTACATAGTTATTTGTTTTGATAGAGTGAAGGATGTGTTTAATATAATTCTACATAGTTATTTGTTTTGATAGAGTGAAGGATGTGTTTAATATAATTCTACATAGTTATTTGTTTTGACAGAGTGAAGGATGTGTTTAATATAATTCTACATAGTTATTTGTTTTGACAGAGTGAAGGATGTGTTTAATATAATTCTACATAGTTATTTGTTTTGACAGAGTGAAGGATGTGTTTAATATAATTCTACATAGTTATTTGTTTTGACAGAGTGAAGGATGTGTTTAATATAATTCTACATAGTTATTTGTTTTGACAGAGTGAAGGATGTGTTTAATATAATTCTACATAGTTATTTGTTTTGACAGAGTGAAGGATGTGTTTAATATAATTCTACATAGTTATTTGTTTTGACAGAGTGAAGGATGTGTTTAATATAATTCTACATAGTTATTTGTTTTGACAGAGTGAAGGATGTGTTTAATATAATTCTACATAGTTATTTGTTTTGACAGAGTGAAGGATGTGTTTAATATAATTCTACATAGTTATTTGTTTTGATAGAGTGAAGGATATGTTTAATATAATTCTACATAGTTATTTGTTTTGATAGAGTGAAGGATGTGTTTAATATAATTCTACATAGTTATTTGTTTTGACAGAGTGAAGGATATGTTTAATATAATTCTACATAGTTATTTGTTTTGATAGAGTGAAGGATGTGTTTAATATAATTCTACATAGTTATTTGTTTTGACAGAGTGAAGGATATGTTTAATATAATTCTACATAGTTATTTGTTTTGATAGAGTGAAGGATGTGTTTAATATAATTCTACATAGTTATTTGTTTTGACAGAGTGAAGGATGTGTTTAATATAATTCTACATAGTTATTTGTTTTGACAGAGTGAAGGATGTGTTTAATATAATTCTACATAGTTATTTGTTTTGATAGAGTGAAGGATGTGTTTAATATAATTCTACATAGTTATTTGTTTTGACAGAGTGAAGGATGTGTTTAATATAATTCTACATAGTTATTTGTTTTGATAGAGTGAAGGATGTGTTTAATATAATTCTACATAGTTATTTGTTTTGATAGAGTGAAGGATGTGTTTAATATAATTCTACATAGTTATTTGTTTTGACAGAGTGAAGGATGTGTTTAATATAATTCTACATAGTTATTTGTTTTGACAGAGTGAAGGATGTGTTTAATATAATTCTACATAGTTATTTGTTTTGACAGAGTGAAGGATGTGTTTAATATAATTCTACATAGTTATTTGTTTTGACAGAGTGAAGGATGTGTTTAATATAATTCTACATAGTTATTTGTTTTGACAGAGTGAAGGATGTGTTTAATATAATTCTACATAGTTATTTGTTTTGACAGAGTGAAGGATATGTTTAATATAATTCTACATAGTTATTTGTTTTGACAGAGTGAAGGATGTGTTTAATATAATTCTACATAGTTATTTGTTTTGACAGAGTGAAGGATGTGTTTAATATAATTCTACATAGTTATTTGTTTTGACAGAGTGAAGGATGTGTTTAATATAATTCTACATAGTTATTTGTTTTGACAGAGTGAAGGATGTGTTTAATATAATTCTACATAGTTATTTGTTTTGATAGAGTGAAGGATATGTTTAATATAATTCTACATAGTTATTTGTTTTGATAGAGTGAAGGATGTGTTTAATATAATTCTACATAGTTATTTGTTTTGACAGAGTGAAGGATATGTTTAATATAATTCTACATAGTTATTTGTTTTGATAGAGTGAAGGATGTGTTTAATATAATTCTACATAGTTATTTGTTTTGACAGAGTGAAGGATATGTTTAATATAATTCTACATAGTTATTTGTTTTGATAGAGTGAAGGATGTGTTTAATATAATTCTACATAGTTATTTGTTTTGACAGAGTGAAGGATGTGTTTAATATAATTCTACATAGTTATTTGTTTTGACAGAGTGAAGGATGTGTTTAATATAATTCTACATAGTTATTTGTTTTGATAGAGTGAAGGATGTGTTTAATATAATTCTACATAGTTATTTGTTTTGACAGAGTGAAGGATGTGTTTAATATAATTCTACATAGTTATTTGTTTTGATAGAGTGAAGGATGTGTTTAATATAATTCTACATAGTTATTTGTTTTGATAGAGTGAAGGATGTGTTTAATATAATTCTACATAGTTATTTGTTTTGACAGAGTGAAGGATGTGTTTAATATAATTCTACATAGTTATTTGTTTTGACAGAGTGAAGGATGTGTTTAATATAATTCTACATAGTTATTTGTTTTGACAGAGTGAAGGATGTGTTTAATATAATTCTACATAGTTATTTGTTTTGACAGAGTGAAGGATGTGTTTAATATAATTCTACATAGTTATTTGTTTTGACAGAGTGAAGGATGTGTTTAATATAATTCTACATAGTTATTTGTTTTGACAGAGTGAAGGATGTGTTTAATATAATTCTACATAGTTATTTGTTTTGACAGAGTGAAGGATGTGTTTAATATAATTCTACATAGTTATTTGTTTTGATAGAGTGAAGGATGTGTTTAATATAATTCTACATAGTTATTTGTTTTGATAGAGTGAAGGATGTGTTTAATATAATTCTACATAGTTATTTGTTTTGATAGAGTGAAGGATGTGTTTAATATAATTCTACATAGTTATTTGTTTTGACAGAGTGAAGGATATGTTTAATATAATTCTACATAGTTATTTGTTTTGATAGAGTGAAGGATGTGTTTAATATAATTCTACATAGTTATTTGTTTTGACAGAGTGAAGGATGTGTTTAATATAATTCTACATAGTTATTTGTTTTGATAGAGTGAAGGATGTGTTTAATATAATTCTACATAGTTATTTGTTTTGATAGAGTGAAGGATGTGTTTAATATAATTCTACATAGTTATTTGTTTTGATAGAGTGAAGGATGTGTTTAATATAATTCTACATAGTTATTTGTTTTGATAGAGTGAAGGATGTGTTTAATATAATTCTACATAGTTATTTGTTTTGACAGAGTGAAGGATGTGTTTAATATAATTCTACATAGTTATTTGTTTTGACAAAGTAAAGGATGTGTTTAATATAATTCTACATAGTTATTTGTTTTGATAGAGTGAAGGATGTGTTTAATATAATTCTACATAGTTATTTGTTTTGACAGAGTGAAGGATGTGTTTAATATAATTCTACATAGTTATTTGTTTTGACAGAGTGAAGGATGTGTTTAATATAATTCTACATAGTTATTTGTTTTGATAGAGTGAAGGATATGTTTAATATAATTCTACATAGTTATTTGTTTTGATAGAGTGAAGGATGTGTTTAATATAATTCTACATAGTTATTTGTTTTGATAGAGTGAAGGATGTGTTTAATATAATTCTACATAGTTATTTGTTTTGACAGAGTGAAGGATGTGTTTAATATAATTCTACATAGTTATTTGTTTTGATAGAGTGAAGGATATGTTTAATATAATTCTACATAGTTATTTGTTTTGATAGAGTGAAGGATGTGTTTAATATAATTCTACATAGTTATTTGTTTTGACAGAGTGAAGGATGTGTTTAATATAATTCTACATAGTTATTTGTTTTGACAAAGTAAAGGATGTGTTTAATATAATTCTACAAAGTCCAAGAAAAAAACGTAAGTCTATTTTAATTTCCCTTAGAACTAAAACATTACAGTGTAGTCCATTTGATCAACTTTATTTGAACAGTTGATTAGCATCAGAGTTGTAATGAATAAAGTCCCGTCACAGCGGAGGTAAAAGGTTATTAACTATCTAATAAATGATATGCAGCTCCCTCTAGCTTCTTGGTTAAAGCAGAGACAATCAACCACCTCTAGCTTTTTGATTACAGCAGAGACAGTCAACTCCCTCTAGCTTTTTGATTACAGCAGAGACAGTCAACTCCCTCTAGCTTCTTGGTTAAAGCAGAGACAATCAACCACCTCTAGCTTTTTGATTACAGCAGAGACAGTCAACTCCCTCTAGCTTCTTGATTACAGCAGAGACAATCAACTCCCTCTAGCTTCTTGGTTACAGCAGAGACAATCAACTCCCTCTAGCTTCTTGGTTACAGCAGAGACAATCAACTCCCTCTAGCTTCTTGATTACAGCAGAGACAGTCAACTCCCTCTAGCTTCTTGATTACAGCAGAGACAATCAACTCCCTCTAGCTTCTTGGTTAAAGCAGAGACAATCAACCCCCTCTAACTTCTTGATTACAGCAGAGACAATCAACCCCCTCTAGCTTTTTGATTACAGCAGAGACAACAACTCCCTCTAGCTTTTTGATTACAGCAGAGACAACAACTCCCTCTAGCTTCTTGATTACAGCAGAGACAATCAACTCCCTCTAGCTTCTTGGTTAAAGCAGAGACAATCAACTCCCTCTAGCTTCTTGATTACAGCAGAGACAATCAACTCCCTCTAGCTTCTTGGTTAAAGCAGAGACAATCAACTCCCTCTAGCTTCTTGATTACAGCAGAGACAATCAAGTCCCTCTAGCTTCTTGATTACAGCAGAGACAATCAACTCCCTCTAGCTTCTTGATTACAGCAGAGACAATCAACTCCCTCTAGCTTCTTGGTTAAAGCAGAGACAATCAACTCCCTCTAGCTTCTTGATTACAGCAGAGACAATCAATCCACTCCAGCTTCTTGATTACAGCAGAGACAATCAACTCCCTCTAGCTTCTTGATTACAGCAGAGACAATCAACTCCCTCTAGCTTCTTGATTACAGCAGAGACAATCAACTCCCTCTAGCTTCTTGATTACAGCAGAGACAATCAACTCCCTCTAGCTTCTTGATTACAGCAGAGACAATCAATCCACTCCAGGTTCTGGATTACAGCAGAGACAATCAACTCCCTCTAGCTTCTTGATTACAGCAGAGACAATCAATCCACTCCAGGTTCTGGATTAAAGCAGAGACAATCAACTCCCTCTAGCTTCTTGGTTACAGCAGAGACAATCAACTCCCTCTAGCTTCTTGGTTACAGCAGAGACAATCAACTCCCTCTAGCTTCTTGGCTTGCGCCTGTTAGAATGTGGATACGGCCCAAACCCCTGCCACTAACAAGATGTTACTGAATCACATTCAGACCAAAGAAACGTCTGTTACATCCACTGTGTTTAAACCTCTGCACGAGGTTTGACCCCAACCACAAAGTGTTGACCCCCGAATCTTCATTGAGTGAGTTATTTTTTTTTTTAACCTGACGATTTGAAACTGTTGCGTTTTGACCATTATTTGAGCATTAACTAGAACATTGTGGTTTAAGTTAGCAGCGGTACTCACACTCTGTTGCTGGGGATTATCTTGTGACCGTCTCTGTACCAGGTGACCTGCGGTCTAGGGAAGCAGCTGACGGTTGGAGTGTTCAGGACCGCAGCTCGACCAACACTGACCGTACGACGCTGCTCTTCACCAGAAAAGTTACCCATGACTAGAGAGAGAGAGAACGAGGGACATTAGGGAGAGAAAGAGAGTGAAAGAGAGAGGGAGGGAGAATGAGAGGGAGATGGAGAGTGAGAGAGAGAGAGGGAGGGAGATAATGAGAGGGAGATGGAGAAAGAGAGAGATAAAGAGAGGGAGATGGGGAGAGAGGGAGGGAGAGAGAGAGAGACAAAGAGAGAGAGAGAGAGAGAGAGACAGAGAGAGAGAGAGATAAAGAGAGAGAGAGAGGGAGATAAAGAGAGGGAGATGGAGAGTTAGAGAGAGAGAGGGAGGGAGATAATGAGAGGGAGATGGGAGCAAGAGGAAGAGATAAAGATAGAGAGATAAAGATAAAGAGAGGGATGGATATAAAAGAGAGAGAGAGAGATAAAGAGAGAGAGAGATAAAGAGAGAGAGAGATAAAGAGAGAGAGGTGTGTGTGTACTTACAGGCGACCTGCACCTCAGCTCTCCTCTGTAACAGGGCTCCCATCCTGTTCCTGACCACACACTGATACAACCCAGCATCCGACCTCTGGACCTCTGGGATAACATACCTAGAGAGAGAGAGGATTGTGTGAAACACCACAGTGCCATTACCTCTGGGATAACATACCTAGAGAGAGAGAGGACTGGGTGAAACACCACAGTGTCATTACCTCTGGGATAACATACCTAGAGAGAGAGAGGACTGGGTGAAACACCACAGTGTCATTACCTCTGGGATAACATACCTAGAGAGAGAGAGGACTGGGTGAAACACCACAGTGTCATTACCTCTGGGATAACATACCTAGAGAGAGAGAGGACTGGGTGAAACACCACAGTGTCATTACCTCTGGGATAACATACCTAGAGAGAGAGAGGACTGGGTGAAACACCCCAGTGTCATTACCTCTGGGATAACATACCTAGAGAGAGGACTGGGTGAAACACCACAGTGTCATTACCTCTGGGATAACATACCTAGAGAGAGAGAGAGGACTGTGTGAAACACCACAGTGTCATTACCTCTGGGATAACATACCTAGAGAGAGAGAGGACTGGGTGAAACACCCCAGTGTCATTACCTCTGGGATAACATACCTAGAGAGAGAGAGAGGACTGGGTGAAACACCACAGTGTCATTACCTCTGGGATAACATACCTAGAGAGAGAGAGGACTGGGTGAAACACCACAGTGTCATTACCTCTGGGATAACATACCTAGAGAGAGAGAGAGGACTGGGTGAAACACCCCAGTGTCATTACCTCTGGGATAACATACCTAGAGAGAGAGAGGACTGGGTGAAACACCACAGTGTCATTACCTCTGGGATAACATACCTAGAGAGAGAGAGGACTGGGTGAAACACCACAGTGTCATTACCTCTGGGATAACATACCTAGAGAGAGGACTGGGTGAAACACCACAGTGCCATTACCTCTGGGATAACATACCTAGAGAGAGAGAGGACTGTGTGAAACACCACAGTGTCATTACCTCTGGGATAACATACCTAGAGAGAGAGAGAGGACTGGGTGAAACACCACAGTGTCATTACCTCTGGGATAACATACCTAGAGAGAGGACTGGGTGAAACACCACAGTGTCATTACCTCTGGGATAACATACCTAGAGAGAGAGAGGACTGGGTGAAACACCACAGTGTCATTACCTCTGGGATAACATACCTAGAGAGAGCGAGGACTGGGTGAAACACCACAGTGTCATTACCTCTGGGATAACATACCTAGAGAGAGGACTGGGTGAAACACAACAGTGTCATTACCTCTGGGATAACATACCTAGAGAGAGAGAGGACTGTGTGAAACACCACAGTGTCATTACCTCTGGGATAACATACCTAGAGAGAGAGAGAGGACTGGGTGAAACACCACAGTGTCATTACCTCTGGGATAACATACCTAGAGAGAGGACTGGGTGAAACACCACAGTGTCATTACCTCTGGGATAACATACCTAGAGAGAGAGAGGACTGGGTGTAACACCACAGTGTCATTACCTCTGGGATAACATACCTAGAGAGAGAGAGGACTGGGTGAAACACAACAGTGTCATTACCTCTGGGATAACATACCTAGAGAGAGAGAGGACTGGGTGAAACACCACAGTGTCATTACCTCTGGGATAACATACCTAGAGAGAGGACTGGGTGAAACACCACAGTGTCATTACCTCTGGGATAACATACCTAGAGAGAGGACTGGGTGAAACACCACAGTGTCATTACCTCTGGGATAACATACCTAGAGAGAGAGAGAGGACTGGGTGAAACACCACAGTGTCATTACCTCTGGGATAACATACCTAGAGAGAGAGAGGACTGTGTGAAACACCACAGTGTCATTACCTCTGGGATAACATACCTAGAGAGAGAGAGGACTGGGTGAAACACCACAGTGTCATTACCTCTGGGATAACATACCATGTGTCCCATGCCAATAAAGCCCTTGAATTGAATGGAATTGAATTGAGAGAGAGAGAGAAAAAAATGGGTGAAACAGACTGGAAGGATGATGTGACCTTGGAGGAGACAGACACAGAGAGAAAGAGAAAGAGAAGAGAGGAAGAGCAGAGAGGAAGAGGAGAGAGGAAGAGGAGAGAGGAAGAGGAGAGAGGAAGAGGAGAGAATGTGTGAACTGTACTTCTATAGAGGGACAGATGGGGAGGCGGAGGTGTGTGCGTGTGTGTGTGTCTACTGCCCGATGCCAGGTTGCCCATTAAAACCCCATTACACCCAACCTGGATGAAACACAAAACACACACCAACAAACACACACACACACCAACAAACACACACACACACCAACAAACACACACACACACCAACAAACACACACACACACACACACCAACAAACACACACACACACACACACACACTAACAAACACACACACACACACACTAACAAACACACACACACACCAACAAACACACACACACACACACACCAACACACACACAAACAAACACACACCAACAAACACATACACACACCAACAAACACACACACACACACACACACCAACAAACACACACACACCAACAAACACACACACACACTAACAAACACACACACACACCAACAAACACACACACACACACACACACACCAACAAACACACACACACACCAACAAACACACACACACACACCAACAAACACACACACACACACACACACACACACACACACACCAACAAACACACACACACACACACACACAAACACACACCAACAAACACACACACACACACACACACACACACACACACACACACACACACCAACAAACAAACAAACACACACACACACACACACACACACACACACACCAACAAACACACAAACAAACACACACCAACAAACACACACCA
Organism: Oncorhynchus mykiss; assembly: GCF_013265735.2. NCBI lineage: Eukaryota > Metazoa > Chordata > Actinopteri > Salmoniformes > Salmonidae > Oncorhynchus > Oncorhynchus mykiss. The sequence goes on from NW_023493676.1 coordinate 719,448, forward strand.
ACAAATACACACACAAACACACACGCACACCAACAAACACACACACACACACACACACACACACACACACACACACACCAACAAACACACAAACAAACACACACCAACAAACACACACCAACAAATACACACACACACACACACACACACACACACACACACCAACAAACAAACAAACACACACACACACACACACACACCAACAAACACACCAACAAACACACACCAACAAACACACACACAAACACACACACACACCAACAAACACACACACACACACACACACACCAACAAACACACAAACAAACACACACCAACAAACACACACCAACAAATACAAACACAAACACACACACCAACAAACACACACACCAACAAACACACACAAACAAACACATACCAACAAACACACACAAACAAACACACACCAACAAACACACACACACACACCAACAAACACACACCAACAAACACACACAGCCAACCCACACACACAGCCAAACACACACACACGGCCAAACACACAAACACGGCCAACCCACACACACGGCCAAACACACACACACACAGACACACGGCCAAACACACACACAGCCAAATATTCCAGACAGCGTGTCCTTGTGATGTTGTCAACAACAGACACAGTGATGTTTCAGCTTCAGACTGGAGCATCACTAGAGAAAAAACCATTACACTGCTGTTGAAATGGGCTGTTGTGGCCATACGTTCACACATTGTCAATTCTATCCTAACATTATCTAACTAACTCTATTCTAACATTGTCAAACTAACTCTATCCTAACATTGTCTAACTGTGCTGTTGTGACAATATGCCCAAACATTGTCAATTATATCCTAAAACTGTCTAACTTACTATCCTAACATTGTCAAACTAACTCTATTCTAACATTGTCTAACGAACTCTATCCTAACATTGTCTAACTAACTCTATCCTAACATTGTCAAACTAACTCTATCCTAACATTGTCAAACTAACTCTATTCTAACATTGTCAAACTTACTCTATCCTAACATTGTCAAACTAACTCTATTCTAACATTGTCTAACGAACTCTATCCTAACATTGTCTAACTAACTCTATCCTAACATTGCCAATTTAACTCTATTCTAACATTGTCAAACTAACTCTATTCTAACATTGTCAAACTAACTCTATCCTAACATTGTCTAACTAACTCTATCCTAACATTATCAAACTAACTCTATCCTAACATTGTCAAACTAACTCTATCCTAACATTGTCTAACTAACTCTATCCTAACATTATCAAACTAACTCTATTCTAACATTGTCAAACTAACGTAGTCATAATATTTTGCGATGATAATACACCCAGCGTCGTTGTGTTGTTGTTGTTCTAACGTCCGATGCAGAATACCACTTGTCATCTCAATCAATACTTGGCTACAAACTGCTGGGTCATTCCCCCGCAGAAACAGAGAGAAAGGGTGTGTCTCTTTCCATCGCTCGCTCTCTCAAATTCAAATTCAAATTCAAGCTGCTTTATTGGCATGAAAAACATTATGTCAATATTGCCAAAGCAACAATGTATACAATATACATTGTAACAAAATTATAAATGATAGCAAATAATAATATAAAATGGTAGTAAATAATAATACACAATTAACTACAAAAATAATAACAATAAAATGGTAACAGTCAATAGTATAATAGTATACAAATTATGGAAAATGAAACTATAACTAACTTATAACTAAATAACGGTCATCTTCTCCTTTATATCAGTACTACAACTACAATCATCATTACTACGACTACTACTACCATCACTAAACTGTTATCACTACCATTACCACCCATATTTGGAATGATAAACATCTCTCTCTCTCTCTCTCTCTCTCTCTCCCTCTTCCCTCCCTCTTCTCTCTCTCTCCATCTCTCTCGCTTCATCTCTCTCTCTTTCTCTCTCTCTCTCTCTCTCTCTCTCTCTCTCTCTCTCTCTCATCTATCTGTCTGTCTCTCTCCATCTCTCTCTCTCTCTCTGTCTCTCTCCATCTCTCTCTCTCATTGTATGTATGTTCCATACTCTATGGGTGAGTGATGTAAAAAGCAGTAATGTATCACAGCACGGTTGGAGCGAGGGAAGCTTAGTCAACAACACCCAGACCTCGTGGTGGTCCTATCGAACCCCCAGCCCTCCTGTAGTGTAAATGAGAGAGGGAAGCTTAGTCAACAACACCCAGACCTCGTGGTGGTCCTATCGAACCCCCAGCCCTCCTATAGTGTAAATGAGAGAGGGAAGCTTAGTCAACAAAACCCAGACCTCGCTGGAGTTGAAGAGTTAGTCTTTGAGTTTGCAGTGGTGTGTATCTGTCTGTATGTGTGAGTGCAGACAGGAGTGTGTCTGTAGTTGTGTTTGTCTCAGACTTTATTCTAGCAGCAGTTATTGCCCTGCGTCCGCCTCCTGTCCTCCTTGGCCTTTTAACACATCGTCTCATGTCAACACTCCACGAGGAAAGAGATAAAAGCTCAGAGTGTGTGAGAGCTGAGACAGACAGGAGAGTGTTCACACATATATATATATATCTATCATACATTCCACAACACATTATATATAGAGAAATATCTTCATCTATATATTATTATCTGATAGATCATGCATACCCCTCTGGGGAGAGAGGGGAAGACAGGAGGATGGAGAGAACAGGATGGGTGCTGACTGCTGATATACACACTACCACAGACATCAGATAAAAGTTGCCCTCAGGTTTCTCAAGTCAGGAAGATAAAGTATGAAAAAGACATTGACGGGGAGAGAGAAGAATATTATATATAGGTATATTATATATAGGTATATTATATATAGGTATATTATATATAGGTATATTATATATAGGTATATTATAAACAGGTATATTATATAAAGGTATATTATATAGAGGTATATTATATAGAGGTATATTATATAGAGATATATTATATATAGGTATATTATATATAGGCATATTATATAGAGGTATATTATATATAGGTATATTATATGGTATATTATATATAGGTATATTATATAGAGGTATATCTATAGAGAGAGGTATATTATATATAGTTATATTATATATAGGTATATTATATATAGGTATATTATATATAGGTATATCTATAGATAGGTATATTATATATAGATATATTATATATAGGTATATTATATATAGGTATATTATATATAGGTATATTATATATAGGTATATTATATAGAGATATATTATATATAGGTATATTATATATAGGTATATTATATAATGGTATATTATATAGAGGTATATTATATATAGGTATATTATAAATAGGTATATTATATATAGGTATATTATATATAGGTATATTATATAATGGTATATTATATATAGGTATATTATATATAGTTATATTATATATAGGTATATTTTATATGGGTATATTATATAATGGTATATTATATATAGGTATATTATAAATAGGGATATTATATATAGGTATATTATATATAGGTATATTATATATAGGTATATTATATATAGGTATATTATATAGAGATATATTATATATAGGTATATTATATATAGGTATATTATATAATGGTATATTATATAGAGGTATATTATATATAGGTATATTATAAATAGGTATATTATATATAGGTATATTATATATAGGTATATTATATAATGGTATATTATATATAGGTATATTATATATAGGTATATTATATATAGGTATATTATATATAGGTATATTTTATATAGGTATATTTTATATATAGGTATATTATATAGAGATATATTATATATAGGTATATTATATATAGGTATATTATATAATGGTATATTATATAGAGGTATATTATATAATGGTATATTATATATAGGTATATTATATATAGGTATATTATATATAGGTATATTATATATAGGTATATTTTATATAGGTATATTTTATATATAGGTATATTATATATAGGTATATTATATAGAGATATATTATATATAGGTATATTATATATAGGTATATTATATAATGGTATATTATATATAGGTATATTATATATAGGTATATTATATATAGGTATATTATATATAGGTATATTATATATAGGAATATTATATATAGGAATATTATATATAGGTATATTATATAGAGGAATATTATATATAGGTATATTATATGGTATATTATATATAGGTATATTATATATGTATATCTTTAGAGAGAGGTATATTATATATAGGTATATTATATATAGGTATATTATATATAGGTATATTATATATAGGTATATTATATATAGGTATATTATATAGAGGAATATTATATATAGGTATATTATATGGTATATTATATATAGGTATATTATATATGTATATCTTTAGAGAGAGGTATATTATATATAGGTATATTATATATAGGTATATTATATATAGGTATATTATATATAGGTATATTATATAGAGGAATATTATATATAGGTATATTATATGGTATATTATATATAGGTATATTATATATGTATATCTTTAGAGAGAGGTATATTATATAGAGGTATATTATATATAGGTATGTTATATATGTATATCTTTAGAGAGAGGTATATTATATATAGGTATATTATATATAGGTATATTATATAATGGTATATTATATATAGGTATATTACAAATAGGTATATTATATATAGGTATATTATATATAGGTATATTATATATGTATATCTTTAGAGAGAGGTATATTATATATAGGTATATTATATATAGGTATATTATATAATGGTATATTATATATAGGTATATTATATATAGGTATATTATAAATAGGTATATTATATATGGGTATATTATATATAGGTATATTATATAATGGTATATTATATATAGGTATATTATATAATGGTATATTATATATGTATATCTTTAGAGAGAGGTATATTATATATAGGTATATTATATATAGGTATATTATATAATGGTATATTATATATAGGTATATTATATATAGGTATATTATATATAGGTATATTATATAAAGGTATATCTATAGATATGTATATTATATATAGGTATATTATATATAGGTATATTATATAATGGTATATTATATATAGGTATATTATATATAGGCATATTATATATAGGTATATTATATATAGGTATATTATATATAGGTATATTATATATAGGTATATTATATATAGGTATATTATATATAGGTATATTATATATAGGTATATTATATAATGGTATATTATATATAGGTATATTATATAATGGTATATTATATATAGGTATATTATATATAGGTATATTATATATAGGTATATTATATAATGGTATATTATATATAGGTATATTATATAATGGTATATTATATATAGGTATATTATATATAGGTATATTATATATAGGTATATTATATATAGGTATATCTATAGAGAAAGGTATATTATATATAGGTATATCTATGGAGAGAGGTATATTATATATTGGTATATCTATAGAGAAAGGTATATTATATATAGGTATATCTATGGAGAGAGGTATATTATATATTGGTATATCTATAGAGAAAGGTATATTATATATAGGTATATCTATGGAGAGAGGTATATTATATATTGCTATATTTATAGAGAGATGTATATATATTTAAGGTATATTTACGTGTATAGTAGAGAGAAGCAGGTAGATAGGTAGAGTATATTATATAAGGTATATATAAAGAGAGAGGTACATTATATAAGGTATATTTAAGGTATATTTACGTGTATAGTGGAGAGAAGTGTGTGATATCTGTGTTGTTGAGGATCCATCGGTACTGTAGAGGCCATGAGCCTTCAGCCAGACAGGTCAGTACCAGCCTGTTACCCTCTAGATGGGTCTGGACCTGGCCCGGAGACACACGGAAATATGGAGCTATATCTGGAGGAGGAGAAGAGGGGGGAGGAGGGGAGACGGGAGGAGAGAAGAGGAGAGAATAAATATTTAATTCAACTTGAATTTATAATCATTTATAATAACAATTAATAATCATTTATAATAAATTATAATCATTTATAAGTCAAAACATGGACATGAAACAGGTTATATGTACAGTGTCTTCAGAAAATATTCCCACCACCTTTTTCCACATTGTATTGTGTTATACCCTAAAATAAAAATGTCTTCATTTTATTTTTTATATCTCACTCATCTACACACAATATCCTTTAAGTTACGGCTAGCGGAACGTTTCGACAACATCCGGTGAAACTGCGGAGTGCGAAATTCAGATGAAATTACTATAAATATTTAACTTTCATGAAATCACAATGCAACACATCAAAATAAAGCTTAACGTGTTTTAATCCAGCCGCCGTGTCAGAGTTGAAAAAGGCTTTATGGCGAAAGCAAACCAAGGTCATCATCATACCAATGCAAAACAAATCATTTTCAACCCGGGAGGTGAAAGGCAGAAATAACGATATAATTCATGCCTGTAGATCTTCTCCAAAATGTCCCATAAACACCACAAATGGTCCTTTTGTTCAATAAATCCCTTCGTTATATCCCCAAATTGTCCATTTATTTGGCGCGTTTGATTCAGAAAAACACCGGTTCCACCTCGCCCAGCATGACTCCAAAATATCTAATAAGTTACCTGTAAACTTGGTCCAAACATTTCAAACAACTTTTCTAATCCAACTTTAGGTATCCTAAAACGTAAATAATCGATAAAATGTAAGACGGAATATACTGTGTTCAAGAGCGGATAAAATCAAAGAGGAGCGAGCTTGGCTTGACACTCATTCTGATTAGCCGTACTTCTTCATTACTCAAAAGAAAAACATCAACCAATTTCTAAAGACTGTTGACCTCTAGTGGAAGCCCTAGGAACTGCCACCAGGTGCCTCAGAAATCTAGTTTCCAATAGAAACCCAATTGAAAACACAGTGAACTCAATTTTCTTTTTCCTGGATGGTTTGTCCACAGGGTTTCGCCTGCCAAATAAATTATGTTATAATCACAGATTATTTTAACAGTTTTAGAAACTTTAAAGTGTTTTATATCCAAATCTACCTATCTATATGCATATCCTAGCTTCTGGCTTTTCATCCGGACGTAAGAATACTGCTCCCTATGCCAAACAGGTTAACACTAGAAGCGCATGGCCTTTCAGCCTGCAAGTTCCCCCTAGAGAACGTTGAGAACGTTGAGGTAGACATCAGATGCATATCAAACCACAAGGTGCAGCAAACACAAGCATCAAAGCCTGATAGATAGTGTTGATAGATAGTGTTGATAGATAGTGTTGATAGATAGTGTTTATGGTGTTGATAGATAGTGCTGATAGATAGTGTTGATAGATAGTGTTGATAGTGTTGATAGATAGTGTTGATAGATAGTGTTTATGGTGTTGATAGATAGTGCTGATAGATAGGGCTGATAGATAGTGCTGATAGACAGTGTTGATAGATAGTGTTGATATATAGTGTTTATGGTGTTGATAGATAGTGCTGATAGATAGTGTTGATAGATAGTGTTGATAGTGTTGATAGATAGTGTTGATAGATAGTGTTTATGGTGTTGATAGATAGTGCTGATAGATAGGGCTGATAGATAGTGCTGATAGACAGTGTTGATAGATAGTGTTGATATATAGTGTTGATAGATAGTGTTAATAGATAGTGTTGATAGAGAGTGCAGATAGATAGTGCAGATAGATAGTGTTGATAGATAGTGTTGATAGGGTTGATATATAGTGCTGATAGATAGTGTTGATAGATAGTGTTGATAGATAGTGCAGATAGATAGTGCAGATAGATAGTGCTGACAGATAGTGTCGATAGAGAGTGCAGATAGATAGTGCTGATAGATAGGGCTGATAGATAGTGCTGATAGATAGGGCTGATAGATAGTGCAGATAGATAGTGCTGATAGATAGGGATGATAGATAGTGTTGATAGATAGGGCTGATAGATAGTGTTGATAGATAGTGTTGATAGATAGTGTTGATAGATAGTGTTTATGGTGTTGATAGATAGTGCTGATAGATAGGGCTGATAGATAGTGCTGATAGACAGTGTTGATAGATAGTGTTGATATATAGTGTTGATAGATAGTGTTAATAGATAGTGTTGATAGAGAGTGCAGATAGATAGTGCAGATAGATAGTGTTGATAGATAGTGTTGATAGGGTTGATATATAGTGCTGATAGATAGTGTTGATAGATAGTGTTGATAGATAGTGCAGATAGATAGTGCAGATAGATAGTGCTGACAGATAGTGTCGATAGAGAGTGCAGATAGATAGTGCTGATAGATAGTGCTGATAGATAGGGCTGATAGATAGTGCAGATAGATAGTGCTGATAGATAGGGATGATAGATAGTGTTGATAGATAGGGCTGATAGATAGTGTTGATAGATAGTGTTGATAGATAGTGCAGACAGATAGTGCAGACAGATAGGGCTGATATATAGTGTTGATAGATAGTGTTGATAGGGTTGATAGATAGTGCTGATAGATAGTGTTGATAGAGAGTGCAGATATATAATGCTGATAGATAGTGTTGATAGAGAGTGCAGATAGATAGTGCAGATAGATAGTGCTGATAGATAGGGCTGATAGATAGTGCATCAACAATTATAAAGAATGAGTTGCATGGAGAAATAATGGTGGAAACATTTAACAACAATAGTTTAGAGTCAAGGACATGTTCTGGATCATTCTAGAGGAACACGTAGGCCCAGACCTTAACAGACCTTAATTTTACCAGAATGAATACCTGGTATATGACCAGCACAACGCTGAGTACAGCCCCTTAATGTTGTTTACCTTATCCCAGACCTTAACTTTACCAGAATGAATACCTGGTATTTAACCAGCACAACGCTGAGTATACGCACACGCACACACACACACACACACACACACACTCACACACACTCACACACACACACACGCATACGCACACACAATAACACACACACACACACACACTCACACACACTCACACACACACTCACACACACTCACACACAAACACACACACACAGACCGAGACATGCTGTACCCTGTCCTCTTCTCTCTCTCTCTTCTATCCCAGTGGATCATTCACCCTCCTGCCTTACACCTCCTGTCCTCTTCTCTCTCTCTCTTCTTTTTAGAAAAACCACACAGCTGTATTCCTCTCTCTCTCTCTCTCTCTCTCTCTCTCTCTCTCACTCTGTCTGTCCATCTCTCTCTCTCTCTCTGTCTCTCTCTCTCTCTCTCTCTCTCTGTCTGTCCATCTCTCTCTCTCTCTCTCTGTCTGTCCATCTCTCTCTCTCTCTCTGTCTCTCTCTCTCTCTCTCTCTCTCTCTCTCTCTCTGTCTGTCCAGCTCTCTCTCTGTCTGTCCATTTTTCTCCCCCCCCTTCTCTCTCTCTCAATTCAATTCAATTCAATTCAATTCAAGGGCTTTATTGGCATGGGAAACATGTGTTAACATTTCCAAAGCAAGTGAGGTAGACAACATACAAAGTGAATATATAAAGTGAAAAACAACAAAAATAAATTAACAGTAGACATTACACATACAGAGGTTTCAAAACAGTAAAGACATTACAAATGTCATATTATATATATATATATACAGTGTTTTAACAATGTACAAATGGTTAAAGGACACAAGATAAAATAAATAAGCATAAATATGGGTTGTATTTACAATGGTGTGTGTTCTTCACTGGTTGCCCTTTTCTCGTGGCAACAGGTCACAAATCTTGCTGCTGTTATGGCACACTGTGGAATTTCACCCAGTAGATATGGGAGTTTTTCAAATTTGGATTTGTTTTCGAATTCTTTGTGGATCTGTGTAATCTGAGGGAAATATGTCTCTCTAATATGGTCATACATTGGGCAGGAGGTTAGGAAGTGCAGCTCAGTTTCCACCTCATTTTGTGGGCAGTGAGCACATAGCCTGTCTTTTCTTGAGAGCCATGTCTGCCTACGGCGGCCTTTCTCAATAGCAAGGCTATGCTCACTGAGTCTGTACATAGTCAAAGCTTTCCTTAATTTTGGGTCAGTCACAGTGGTCAGGTATTCTGCCGCTGTGTACTCTCTGTGTAGGGCCAAATAGCATTCTAGTTTGCTCTGTTTTTTTGTTAATTCTTTCCAATGTGTTAAGTAATTATCTTTTTGTTTTCTCATGATTTGGTTGGGTCTAATTGTGCTGTTGTCCTGGGGCTCTGTAGGGTGTGTTTGTGTTTGTGAACAGAGCCCCAGGACCAGCTTGCTTAGGGGACTCTTCTCCAGGTTCATCTCTCTGTAGGTGATGGCTTTGTTATGGAAGGTTTGTGAATCGCTTCCTTTTAGGTGGTTGTAGAATTTAACGGCTCTTTTCTGGATTTTGATAATTAGTGGGTATCGGCCTAATTCTGCTCTGCATGCATTATTTGGTGTTCTACGTTGTACACGGAGGATATTTTTGCAGAATTCTGCGTGCAGAGTCTCAATTTGGTGTTTGTCCCATTTTGTGAAGTCTTTGTTGGGTGAGCGGACCCCAGACCTCACAACCATAA
>NW_023493676.1:742500-750000 GCF_013265735.2 Oncorhynchus mykiss
TCCTGCTGTCTGATCCCATGTATTAGATACCATCTCCTGCTGTCTGATCCCATGTATTAGATACCATCTCCTGCTGTCTGATCCCATGTATTAGATACCATCTCCTGCTGTCTGATCCCATGTATTAGATACCATCTCCTGCTGCTGCTGTCTGATCCCATGTATTAGATACCATCTCCTCCTGCTGCTGTCTGATCCCATGTATTAGATACCATCTCCTGCTGTCTTATCCCATGTATTAGATACCATCTCCTGCTGCTGTCTGATCCCATGTATTAGATACCATCTCCTGCTGCTGCTGTCTGATCCCATGTATTAGATACCATCTCCTGCTGTCTGATCCCATGTATTAGATACCATCTCCTGCTGTCTGATCCCATGTATTAGATACCATCTCCTGCTGTCTGATCCCATGTATTAGATACCATCTCCTCCTGTTGTCTGATCCCATGTATTAGATACCATCTCCTCCTGCTGTCTGATCCCATGTATTAGATACCATCTCCTGCTGCTGTCTGATCCCATGTATTAGATACCATCTCCTGCTGTCTGATCCCATGTATTAGATACCATCTCCTCCTGCTGTCTGATCCCATGTATTAGATACCATCTCCTCCTCCTGCTGTCTGATCCCATGTATTAGATACCATCTCCTCCTCCTGCTGTCTGATCCCATGTATTAGATACCATCTCCTCCTGCTGCTGTCTGATCCCATGTATTAGATACCATCTCCTGCTGCTGTCTGATCCCATGTATTAGATACCATCTCCTCCTGCTGTCTGATCCCATGTATTAGATACCATCTCCTGCTGCTGTCTGATCCCATGTATTAGATACCATCTCCTGCTGCTGTCTGATCCCATGTATTAGATACCATCTCCTGCTGCTGTCTGATCCCATGTATTAGATACCATCTCCTGCTGTCTGATCCCATGTATTAGATCCCATCTCCTCCTGCTGTCTGATCCCATGTATTAGATACCATCTCCTGCTGTCTGATCCCATGTATTAGATACCATCTCCTCCTGCTGTCTGATCCCATGTATTAGATACCATCTCCTGCTGTCTGATCCCATGTATTAGATACCATCTCCTCCTGCTGTCTGATCCCATGTATTAGATACCATCTCCTGCTGTCTGATCCCATGTATTAGATACCATCTCCTGCTGTCTGATCCCATGTATTAGATACCATCTCATGCTGTCTGATCCCATGTACTAGATACCATCTCCTGCTGCTGTCTGATCCCATGTATTAGATACCATCTCCTGCTGTCTGATCCCATGTATTAGATACCATCTCCTGCTGTCTGATCCCATGTATTAGATACCATCTCCTGCTGCTGTCTGATCCCATGTATTAGATACCATCTCCTGCTGTCTGATCCCATGTATTAGATACCATCTCCTCCTGCTGTCTGATCCCATGTATTAGATACCATCTCCTGCTGCTGTCTGATCCCATGTATTAGATACCATCTCCTGATGTCTGATCCCATGTATTAGATACCATCTCCTGCTGCTGTCTGATCCCATGTACTAGATACCATCTCCTGCTGTCTGATCCCATGTATTAGATACCATCTCCTGCTGTCTGATCCCATGTATTAGATACCATCTCCTGCTGTCTGATCCCATGTATTAGATACCATCTCCTGCTGCTGCTGTCTGATCCCATGTATTAGATACCATCTCCTCCTGCTGCTGTCTGATCCCATGTATTAGATACCATCTCCTGCTGTCTGATCCCATGTATTAGATACCATCTCCTGCTGCTGTCTGATCCCATGTATTAGATACCATCTCCTGCTGCTGCTGTCTGATCCCATGTATTAGATACCATCTCCTGCTGTCTGATCCCATGTATTAGATACCATCTCCTGCTGTCTGATCCCATGTATTAGATACCATCTCCTGCTGTCTGATCCCATGTATTAGATACCATCTCCTCCTGTTGTCTGATCCCATGTATTAGATACCATCTCCTCCTGCTGTCTGATCCCATGTATTAGATACCATCTCCTGCTGCTGTCTGATCCCATGTATTAGATACCATCTCCTGCTGTCTGATCCCATGTATTAGATACCATCTCCTCCTGCTGTCTGATCCCATGTATTAGATACCATCTCCTGCTGTCTGATTCCATGTATTAGATACCATCTCCTGCTGTCTGATCCCATGTATTAGATACCATCTCCTGCTGTCTGATCCCATGTATTAGATACCATCTCCTGCTGTCTGATCCCATGTATTAGATACCATCTCCTGCTGTCTGATCCCATGTATTAGATACCATCTCCTCCTGCTGTCTGATCCCATGTATTAGATACCATCTCCTGCTGTCTGATTCCATGTATTAGATACCATCTCCTGCTGTCTGATCCCATGTATTAGATACCATCTCCTGCTGTCTGATCCCATGTATTAGATACCATCTCCTGCTGTCTGATCCCATGTATTAGATACCATCTCCTGCTGCTGCTGTCTGATCCCATGTATTAGATACCATCTCCTGCTGCTGTCTGATCCCATGTATTAGATACCATCTTCTGCTGTCTGATCCCATGTATTAGATACCATCTCCTCCTGTTGTCTGATCCCATGTATTAGATACCATCTCCTGCTGTCTGATCCCATGTATTAGATACCATCTCCTCCTGTTGTCTGATCCCATGTATTAGATACCATCTCCTCCTGTTGTCTGATCCCATGTATTAGATACCATCTCCTCCTGCTGTCTGATCCCATGTATTAGATACCATCTCCTGCTGTCTGATCCCATGTATTAGATACCATCTCCTCCTGTTGTCTGATCCCATGTATTAGATACCATCTCCTGCTGCTGTCTGATCCCATGTATTAGATACCATCTCCTGCTGCTGTCTGATCCCATGTATTAGATACCATCTCCTGCTGCTGTCTGATCCCATGTATTAGATACCATCTCCTCCTCCTGCTGTCTGATCCCATGTATTAGATACCATCTCCTCCTGCTGCTGTCTGATCCCATGTATTAGATACCATCTCCTCCTGCTGCTGTCTGATCCCATGTATTAGATACCATCTCCTCCTGCTGTCTGATCCCATGTATTAGATACCATCTCCTGCTGCTGTCTGATCCCATGTATTAGATACCATCTCCTCCTGCTGTCTGATCCCATGTATTAGATACCATCTCCTCCTGCTGTCTGATCCCATGTATTAGATACCATCTCCTCCTGCTGTCTGATCCCATGTATTAGATACCATCTCCTCCTGCTGTCTGATCCCATGTATTAGATACCATCTCCTCCTGCTGCTGTCTGATCCCATGTATTAGATACCATCTCCTGCTGTCTGATCCCATGTATTAGATACCATCTCCTGCTGTCTGATCCCATGTACTAGATACCATCTCCTGCTGTCTGATCCCATTTATTAGATACCATCTCCTGCTGTCTGATCCCATGGAATTTTGCTAGCCGGGAGATGCTCCTAGCTCGCGGCTAACTGGTGCTAGCTTCAGGACAAGGGCGTTAGCCACTATAGCCACTCGGTAGCAGCGAAGATCGGATGCAAAGGTCCAGAGCTTACGGCAAGGATCCAGTGGAGTAGTGGAGTTCTAGCCGTGTTGGGGTAGAGTCCGGGAGGCATCAGCTGTGTAGCCGAGTGATCACTGAGCAGGCCGGGAGGTGGGCCTGGCTCATAGCTAGCTTCGGGGCTAGGCCACTCGGTAGCAGCTAGGTAGCTGTGATGATCAGGAGTAATGGTCCAGGGTTTACGGCAGGAATCCGGTGTTGTAGTGGAGGAAACAGTCCGATACTGGCAGGCTGGCAAGTATTATCCAGGCTAAAAAAACAGTTGGTGTCTGGTGCAGAAGGTAAAGTATTATCCAGGCTAAAAGTGTCTGGTTCAGAAGGTAAAGTATTATCCAGGCTAAAAGTGTCTGGTGCAGAAAGTAAAGTATTATCCAGGCTAAAAGTGTCTGGTTCAGAAGGTAAAGTATTATCCAGGCTAAAAGTGTCTGTGCCGAAGGTAAAGGCCGCTAGCAGTGATGGCTAGGTTCTGATGGGGGTTCTAAAAGCGTCTGGTGCAGAAGGTAAAGGCCGCTAACAATGATGGCTAGGTTCTGATGGAGGTTCTAAAAGTGTCTGGTGCAGAAGGTAAAGGCCGCTAACAATCATGGCTAGGTTCTGATGGGGGTTCTAAAAGCGTCTGGTGTCGAAGGTAAAGGCCGCTAACAATCATGGATGGCTAGGTTCTGATGGGGGTTCTAAAAGCGTCTGGTGCAGAAGGTAAAGGCCGCTAACAATGATGGCTAGGTTCTGATGGGGGTTCTAAAAGCGTCTGGTGCAGAAGGTAAAGGCCGCTAACAATGATGGCTAGGTTCTGATGGGGGTTCTAAAAGCGTCTGGTGCAGAAGGTAAAGGCCGCTAACAATGATGGCTAGGTTCTGATGGAGGTTCTAAAAGTGTCTGGTGCATAAGGTAAAGGCCTCTAACAATGATGTCTAGGTTCTGATGGGGGTTCTAAAAGCGTCTGGTGCAGAAGGTAAAGGCCGCTAACAATGATGGCTAGGTTCTGATGGGGGTTCTAAAAGCGTCTGGTGCAGAAGGTAAAGGCCGCTAACAATGATGGCTAGGTTCTGATGGGGGTTCTAAAAGCGTCTGGTGCCGAAGGTAAAGGCCGCTAACAATGATGGCTAGGTTCTGATGGGGGTTCTAAAAGCGTCTGGTGCAGAAGGTAAAGGCCTCTAGCAGTGACTGACAATGACTAAATAGCTAGTCGCTAATTAGAGGGTTATTTTCTGATGGAGGTTCTGGCTAAAAGGTCTAAAAATAGCGGATCCTATTGGGTGAGGCATGTTTCATTTTAGGTAGGTATATTTCATTTTAAAATAGTAAAGAGAATGAAAATAAATTGAAATATATACAACAACAAAAAATGTACAGGGGAGAACGACAAAATCAGGTCTGCACTTGGCCACTGGCTGGAGAAGTGTGCTCTTCACTGATGAATCCCAGTTTCAACTGTACCGGGCAGATGGCAGACAGCTAGATACCATGACGAGATCCTGAGGTCCATTGTCGGGCCATTCATCCGCCGCCATCACCTCATGTTTCAGCATGATAATGCACGTCCCCCATGTCAGAACGATCTGGACACAATTCCTGGAAGATGAACATTTCCCAGGTCTTCCATGGCCTGCAGACTCACCAGACATGTCACCCATTGAGCATGTTTGGGATGCTCTGGTTCCAGTTCCCACCAATATCCAGCAACTTCGCACAGCCATTGAAGAGGAGTGGGACAACATTTTCACAGGCCACAATCAACAGCCTGATCAACTCTATGAGAAGGTGATGTATCGCGCTGCATGAGGCAAATGGTGGTCACACCAGATACTGACTGGTTTTCTGATCTACGCCCCCTACCTTTCTTTAAAGGTGACCAACAGATACAGATCATGTCATTTGAAATCCATCGATTAGGTCATAATTTATTCATTTCAATTGGCTGATTTCCTTATGTGAACTGTAACTCAGTAAAATCGCAGACGTTGTTGCATGTTGTGTTTGTATTTCTGTTCAGTGTAACTTAGAGGTTTTATCTATTTATACTGTTCAAATATACAGTGTTCAGTGTAACTTAGAAGTTTTATCTATTTATAAGGTTACTTGTCAATCAGGCTCCTTTTTCTCCCCAATTACATGGTCTTCAATTGGTAGTTACAGTCTTGTCCCATCGCTGAAACTCCCCTATGGACTCGGGAGAGGCGAGAGCCGTGCGTCCTCCGAAACAATCTCTCGTGGCACATCTAGCACTACGATGCAGTGAATTAGACACCCGGGAGGCCTCCAATTTGGCTATTCTAAAAATATTTTTTTTACTTGGTCAGAATTACATGGCCAGTATTGAATAGAGGAATATCCAAGCCAATTTTGAGCGATTGAGAGACGGTTTTACAGCCGTGTCGGGCATTTGACTGCAGGTGGAAAATGATTTTAGCACATGAAGTTGAGATTAATACATGCCAATAGCTAAATAGTTAACTAGACAGAGAACCAGCCAAACTACACATTATGTTTTAAATCGGCTGTCTAGTTAGTCTGTCGTGTGTCATTATTGTACCTGCTGTGTAATGTCTCTCATCTCTGTCCTCTGGCAAAGGCCCACGGGCACGAAGCAGGTCAAGCAGGTCACGCAGGTCACGCAGGTCACTAACAAGTATTGACTGAAAGACCGCCTCCTAACTGTCAACCTACAACAATTATACTCCAAAGCGCTCTGCAGAAAATGAGAGGACAAGTGAGCAAAACATGGCATTCCAAGGACACTTTGATCCGATTCTGATCCGGTTCTGATCCAGTTCTGATCCAGTTCTGATCCAGTTCTGATCGGAGTAGCCGCCTAATTGATTGATATTGTGATTTTTACATTTCCATTCTGAGAACTTAAATCTCTAATCTGCTGACCAACATCATTTCTTTACTTACACCAGTCAAGAGGACAAGATTTTCTCAGTGTTCTGACAAGACACAGATCGACTCAGTGTTCTGACAAGACACAGATCTACTCAGTGTTCTGACAAGACACATCTACTCAGTGTTAAGACAAGACACAGATCTACTCAGTGTTCTGACAAGACACAGATCTACTCAGTGTTCTGACAAGACACAGATCTACTCAGTGTTCTGACAAGACACATCTACTCAGTGTTCTGACAAGACACAGATCGACTCAGTGTTAAGACAAGACAGATCTACTCAGTGTTAAGACAAAACAGATCTACTCAGTGTTCTGACAAGACAGATCTACTTAGTGTTAAGACAAGACACAGATCTACTCAGTGTTAAGACAAGACAGATCTACTCAGTGTTAAGACAAGACAGATCTACTCAGTGTTAAGACAAAACAGATCTACTCAGTGTTAAGACAAGACACAGATCTATTCAGTGTTCTGACAAGACACATCTACTCAGTGTTCTGACAAGACACAGATCGACTCAGTGTTCTGACAAGACACATCTACTCAGTGTTAAGACAAGACACAGATCTACTCAGTGTTAAGACAAGACAGATCTACTCAGTGTTAAGACAAGACACATCTACTCAGTGTTAAGACAAGACAGATCTACTCAGTGTTAAGACAAGACAGATCTACTCAGTGTTCTGACAAGACAGATCTACTCAGTGTTAAGACAAGACAGATCTACTCAGTGTTAAGACAAGACACAGATCTACTCAGTGTTAAGACAACACACAGATCTACTTAGTGTTAAGACAAGACAGATCTACTCAGTGTTCTGACAAGACACACATCTACTCAGTGTTCTGACAAGTTTCATCTACTCAGTGTTCTGACAAGACACATCTACTAATGTGTTAAGACAACACACAGATTGACTCAGTGTTCTGACAAGACAGATCGACTCAGTGTTCTGACAAGACACACATCTACTCAGTGTTCTGACAAGACACATCTACTCAGTGTCCTCAACATATCCTGCTGCCCTCA
>NW_023493676.1:755000-780000 GCF_013265735.2 Oncorhynchus mykiss
TTACTGTTGTCACGGTGATGTTTGGAAGACTCACACACACAAACAGAACACTTTGGTTGTCACGGAGTCTCTAAACAGTCGCTTTGTGGTTGTCAAAGAAACATAAACACTGTCTTTGGAGTTGTCACACACACACACACTGTCACCAGACGCTTGAACACACACACACACACACACACACTGTCACACACACAACCAGAACCTTGAACACACACACACACACAACCAGACGCTTGAACAAACACACACACACACACACACACACACACACACACACACACAACCAGACGCTTGAACACACACACACCTGTTAGAGACTGTAGGCGCAACACCGGAGGGAAAGCCCGTCTACCCACAATGCATTGCAGCTGGTCAACTGGCAAGGAGGAACAAGAGACAGATGGAGAGGAGAGAGGGAGGGTGGGAGATAGAGGGAGAGAGGGAAGGAGGAGAGAGGGAGCGAGAGAGAGAGAGAGAGGACAGGATATGAGAAGGGAGGGGAGGGAGGGGAGGAGAGGGAGGGAGGGAGAAAGAGGGAGCAGGGGAAAGGGGAAAAGAGAGGTGAGGAGGAGAAATTAGAGAGTGAGAGAATGAGAGGCAGATAGGCAGACTGAAGGAGCAAAACCAACGAGGAAAGGAGAGGAGGTTGAGAGGAGAGGAGGGGTGAGGAGAGGAGGGGTGAGGAGAAGAGGGGTGAGGAGATGAGGGGTGAGGAGAGGAAAATTGAAGAGGGGAGGGGTGAGGAGGGAAGGGGAGTTTGTCCTAACCAGGTCTCTGGGCGATAAGGATGAGGTCATGGCGTCTGCTGCGTTAATGATAATGTCACCGGCCAGGGGTAAGGGGTTCCATAGGGGATTGTGGGTAATGGGACTCGAGTCCATCTGCTCAACATGCAGAACACACACACACACACACACACACTGTACATATCATGGGAGATGCTGTTTCTATCTCTTTCTCATATCCCCTGGCAGACCACCCTGATACAAGTCACTATTCAACGTCCATCCATCTACGTTGGTAGATGACGTGTAAACCGGCCACTAGGGGTCATCAGTGAGCGATGTCACCTCCAGGTCAGTTCTGGTGTTGTGGGCGGGGACAGTGTATAGGTGTAAGGTAGGTAGGTGCATCAGCCTCTGGATCAAAACATTACACATTCAAAATCAGCCAAAGACAATAATGTTAATGTTCCCCCACTGAGACTGGGGAGTGTTACATATTCTACTGAGACTGGGGAGTGTTACATATTCTACTGAGACTGGGGAGTGTTACATATTCTACTGAGACTGGGGAGTGTTACATATTCTACTGAGACTGGGGAGTGTTACATATTCTACTGAGACTGGGGAGTGTTACATATTCTACTGAGACTGGGGAGTGTTACATATTCTACTGAGACTGGGGAGTGTTACATATTCTACTGAGACTGGGGAGTGTTACATATTCCACTGAGACTGGGGAGTGTTATATATTCTACTGAGACTGGGGAGTGTTACATATTCTACTGAGACTGGGGAGTGTTACATATTCTACTGAGACTGGGGAGTGTTACATATTCTACTGAGACTGGGGAGTGTTACATATTCTACTGAGACTGGGGAGTGTTACATATTCCACTGAGACTGGGGAGTGTTATATATTCTACTGAGACTGGGGAGTGTTACATATTCTACTGAGACTGGGGAGTGTTACATATTCCACTGAGACTGGGGAGTGTTATATATTCTACTGAGACTGGGGAGTGTTACATATTCCACTGAGACTGGGGAGTGTTACATATTCCACTGAGACTGGGGAGTGTTACATATTCCCCCACTGAGACTGGGGAGTGTTACATATTCCACTGAGACTGGGGAGTGTTACATATTCCACTGAGACTGGGGAGTGTTACATATTCTACTGAGACTGGGGAGTGTTAATGTTCCCCCACTGAGACTGGGGAGTGTTACATATTCCACTGAGACTGGGGAGTGTTACATATTCTACTGAGACTGGGGAGTGTTACATATTCCACTGAGACTGGGGAGTGTTACATATTCTACTGAGACTGGGGAGTGTTAATGTTCCCCCACTGAGACTGGGGAGTGTTACATATTCTACTGAGACTGGGGAGTGTTACATATTCCACTGAGACTGGGGAGTGTTACATATTCTACTGAGACTGGGGAGTGTTACATATTCCACTGAGACTGGGGAGTGTTACATATTCTACTGAGACTGGGGAGTGTTACATATTCCACTGAGACTGGGGAGTGTTACATATTCCACTGAGACTGGGGAGTGTTACATATTCCACTGAGACTGGGGAGTGTTACATATTCTACTGAGACTGGGGAGTGTTATATATTCCACTGAGACTGGGGAGTGTTACATATTCCACTGAGACTGGGGAGTGTTATATATTCTACTGAGACTGGGGAGTGTTACATATTCCACTGAGACTGGGGAGTGTTATATATTCTACTGAGACTGGGGAGTGTTACATATCCCACTGAGACTGGGGAGTGTTACATATTCCACTGAGACTGGGGAGTGTTACATATTCCACTGAGACTGGGGAGTGTTACATATTCCACTGAGACTGGGGAGTGTTACATATTCCACTGAGACTGGGGAGTGTTACATATTCTACTGAGACTGGGGAGTGTTACATATTCTACTGAGACTGGGGAGTGTTACATATTCCACTGAGACTGGGGAGTGTTACATATTCCCCCACTGAGACTGGGGAGTGTTACATATCCCACTGAGACTGGGGAGTGTTACATATTCCCCCACTGAGACTGGGGAGTGTTACATATCCCACTGAGACTGGGGAGTGTTACATATTCCACTGAGACTGGGGAGTGTTACATATTCCACTGAGACTGGGGAGTGTTACATATTCCACTGAGACTGGGGAGTGTTACATATTCCACTGAGACTGGGGAGTGTTACATATTCTACTGAGACTGGGGAGTGTTACATATTCCACTGAGACTGGGGAGTGTTACATATTCCACTGAGACTGGGGAGTGTTACATATTCCACTGAGACTGGGGAGTGTTACATATTCCACTGAGACTGGGGAGTGTTACATATTCCACTGAGACTGGGGAGTGTTATATATTCCCCCACTGAGACTGGGGAGTGTTATATATTCCCCCACTGAGACTGGGGAGTGTTACATATTCCACTGAGACTGGGGAGTGTTACATATTCCACTGAGACTGGGGAGTGTTACATATTCCACTGAGACTGGGGAGTGTTACATATTCCACTGAGACTGGGGAGTGTTACATATTCCACTGAGACTGGGGAGTGTTACATATTCCACTGAGACTGGGGAGTGTTACATATTCCACTGAGACTGGGGAGTGTTATATATTCTACTGAGACTGGGGAGTGTTACATATCCCACTGAGACTGGGGAGTGTTACATATTCCACTGAGACTGGGGAGTGTTACATATTCCACTGAGACTGGGGAGTGTTACATATTCCACTGAGACTGGGGAGTGTTACATATTCCACTGAGACTGGGGAGTGTTACATATTCTACTGAGACTGGGGAGTGTTACATATTCTACTGAGACTGGGGAGTGTTACATATTCCACTGAGACTGGGGAGTGTTACATATTCCCCCACTGAGACTGGGGAGTGTTACATATCCCACTGAGACTGGGGAGTGTTACATATTCCCCCACTGAGACTGGGGAGTGTTACATATCCCACTGAGACTGGGGAGTGTTACATATTCCACTGAGACTGGGGAGTGTTACATATTCCACTGAGACTGGGGAGTGTTACATATTCCACTGAGACTGGGGAGTGTTACATATTCCACTGAGACTGGGGAGTGTTATATATTCCCCCACTGAGACTGGGGAGTGTTATATATTCCCCCACTGAGACTGGGGAGTGTTACATATTCCACTGAGACTGGGGAGTGTTACATATTCCACTGAGACTGGGGAGTGTTACATATTCCACTGAGACTGGGGAGTGTTACATATTCCACTGAGACTGGGGAGTGTTACATATTCCCCCACTGAGACTGGGGAGTGTTACATATTCCACTGAGACTGGGGAGTGTTACATATTCCACTGAGACTGGGGAGTGTTACATATTCCCCCACTGAGACTGGGGAATGTTACATATTCCACTGAGACTGGGGAGTGTTACATATTCCACTGAGACTGGGGAGTGTTACATATTCGACTGAGACTGGGGAGTGTTACATATTCCACTGAGACTGGGGAGTGTTACATATTCCACTGAGACTGGGGAGTGTTACATATTCCACTGAGACTGGGTAGTGTTACATATTCCCCCACTGAGACTGGGGAGTGTTACATATTCCACTGAGACTGGGGAGTGTTACATATTCCCCCACTGAGACTGGGGAGTGTTACATATTCTACTGAGACTGGGGAGTGTTACATATTCCCCCACTGAGACTGGGGAGTGTTACATATTCCACTGAGACTGGGGAGTGTTACATATTCCCCCACTGAGACTGGGGAATGTTACATATTCCACTGAGACTGGGGAGTGTTACATATCCCACTGAGACTGGGGAGTGTTACATATCCCACTGAGACTGGGGAGTGTTACATATCCCACTGAGACTGGGGAGTGTTACATATTCTACTGAGACTGGGGAGTGTTACATATTCCACTGAGACTGGGGAGTGTTATATATTCTACTGAGACTGGGGAGTGTTACATATTCCACTGAGACTGGGGAGTGTTATATATTCTACTGAGACTGGGGAGTGTTACATATCCCACTGAGACTGGGGAGTGTTACATATTCCACTGAGACTGGGGAGTGTTACATATTCCACTGAGACTGGGGAGTGTTATATATTCCACTGAGACTGGGGAGTGTTACATATTCCACTGAGACTGGGGAGTGTTACATATTCCCCCACTGAGACTGGGGAGTGTTACATATTCTACTGAGACTGGGGAGTGTTACATATTCCACTGAGACTGGGGAGTGTTACATATTCCCCCACTGAGACTGGGGAGTGTTACATATTCTACTGAGACTGGGGAGTGTTACATATTCCCCCACTGAGACTGGGGAGTGTTACATATTCCACTGAGACTGGGGAGTGTTACATATTCCCCCACTGAGACTGGGGAATGTTACATATTCCACTGAGACTGGGGAGTGTTACATATCCCACTGAGACTGGGGAGTGTTACATATCCCACTGAGACTGGGGAGTGTTACATATCCCACTGAGACTGGGGAGTGTTATATATTCCACTGAGACTGGGGAGTGTTACATATTCCACTGAGACTGGGGAGTGTTATATATTCTACTGAGACTGGGGAGTGTTACATATTCCACTGAGACTGGGGAGTGTTATATATTCTACTGAGACTGGGGAGTGTTACATATCCCACTGAGACTGGGGAGTGTTACATATTCCACTGAGACTGGGGAGTGTTACATATTCCACTGAGACTGGGGAGTGTTATATATTCCACTGAGACTGGGGAGTGTTACATATTCCACTGAGACTGGGGAGTGTTACATATTCCCCCACTGAGACTGGGGAGTGTTACATATTCTACTGAGACTGGGGAGTGTTACATATTCCACTGAGACTGGGGAGTGTTACATATTCCACTGAGACTGGGGAGTGTTACATATTCCACTGAGACTGGGGAGTGTTACATATTCCACTGAGACTGGGGAGTGTTACATATTCCACTGAGACTGGGGAGTGTTACATATTCCACTGAGACTGGGGAGTGTTACATATTCCACTGAGACTGGGGAGTGTTACATATCCCACTGAGACTGGGGAGTGTTATATATTCTACTGAGACTGGGGATTGTTACATATTCTACTGAGACTGTGGAGTGTTACATATTCCACTGAGACTGGGGAGTGTTACATATTCCACTGAGACTGGGGAGTGTTACATATTCCACTGAGACTGGGGAGTGTTACATATTCCACTGAGACTGGGGAGTGTTACATATTCTACTGAGACTGGGGAGTGTTACATATTCTACTGAGACTGGGGAGTGTTACATATTCCACTGAGACTGGGGAGTGTTACATATTCCCCCACTGAGACTGGGGAGTGTTACATATCCCACTGAGACTGGGGAGTGTTACATATTCCCCCACTGAGACTGGGGAGTGTTACATATCCCACTGAGACTGGGGAGTGTTACATATTCCACTGAGACTGGGGAGTGTTACATATTCCACTGAGACTGGGGAGTGTTACATATTCCACTGAGACTGGGGAGTGTTACATATTCCCCCACTGAGACTGGGGAGTGTTACATATTCTACTGAGACTGGGGAGTGTTACATATTCCACTGAGACTGGGGAGTGTTACATATTCCACTGAGACTGGGGAGTGTTACATATTCCACTGAGACTGGGGAGTGTTACATATTCCACTGAGACTGGGGAGTGTTACATATTCCACTGAGACTGGGGAGTGTTATATATTCCCCCACTGAGACTGGGGAGTGTTATATATTCCCCCACTGAGACTGGGGAGTGTTACATATTCCACTGAGACTGGGGAGTGTTACATATTCCACTGAGACTGGGGAGTGTTACATATTCCACTGAGACTGGGGAGTGTTACATATTCCACTGAGACTGGGGAGTGTTACATATTCCCCCACTGAGACTGGGGAGTGTTACATATTCCACTGAGACTGGGGAGTGTTACATATTCCACTGAGACTGGGGAGTGTTACATATTCCCCCACTGAGACTGGGGAATGTTACATATTCCACTGAGACTGGGGAGTGTTACATATTCCACTGAGACTGGGGAGTGTTACATATTCGACTGAGACTGGGGAGTGTTACATATTCCACTGAGACTGGGGAGTGTTACATATTCCACTGAGACTGGGGAGTGTTACATATTCCCCCACTGAGACTGGGGAGTGTTACATATTCCCCCACTGAGACTGGGGAGTGTTACATATTCCACTGAGACTGGGGAGTGTTACATATTCCCCCACTGAGACTGGGGAGTGTTACATATTCTACTGAGACTGGGGAGTGTTACATATTCCCCCACTGAGACTGGGGAGTGTTACATATTCCACTGAGACTGGGGAGTGTTACATATTCCCCCACTGAGACTGGGGAATGTTACATATTCCACTGAGACTGGGGAGTGTTACATATCCCACTGAGACTGGGGAGTGTTACATATCCCACTGAGACTGGGGAGTGTTACATATCCCACTGAGACTGGGGAGTGTTACATATTCTACTGAGACTGGGGAGTGTTACATATTCCACTGAGACTGGGGAGTGTTACATATTCCCCCACTGAGACTGGGGAGTGTTACATATTCCACTGAGACTGGGGAGTGTTACATATTCCACTGAGACTGGGGAGTGTTACATATTCCACTGAGACTGGGGAGTGTTACATATTCCCCCACTGAGACTGGGGAGTGTTACATATTCCACTGAGACTGGGGAGTGTTACATATTCCACTGAGACTGGGGAGTGTTACATATTCCACTGAGACTGGGGAGTGTTACATATTCCACTGAGACTGGGGAGTGTTACATATTCCACTGAGACTGGGGAGTGTTACATATTCCACCCTGAGACTGGGGAGTGTTACATATTCCACTGAGACTGGGGAGTGTTACATTTTCCACTGAGACTGGGGAGTGTTACATATTCCACTGAGACTGGGGAGTGTTACATATTCCCCCACTGAGACTGGGGAGTGTTACATATTCCACTGAGACTGGGGAGTGTTACATATTCTACTGAGACTGGGGAGTGTTACATATTCCACTGAGACTGGGGAGTGTTACATATTCCACTGAGACTGGGGAGTGTTACATATTCCACTGAGACTGGGGAGTGTTACATATTCCCCCACTGAGACTGGGGAGTGTTACATATTCCACTGAGACTGGGGAGTGTTACATATTCCCCTGAGACTGGGGAGTGTTACATATTCCCCCACTGAGACTGGGGAGTGTTACATATTCCACTGAGACTGGGGAGTGTTACATATTCCACTGAGACTGGGGAGTGTTATATATTCCCCCACTGAGACTGGGGAGTGTTACATATTCCACTGAGACTGGGGAGTGTTACATATTCCACTGAGACTGGGGAGTGTTACATATTCCACCCTGAGACTGGGGAGTGTTACATATTCCACTGAGACTGGGGAGTGTTACATATTCCCCTGAGACTGGGGAGTGTTACATATTCTACTGAGACTGGGGAGTGTTACATATTCCACTGAGACTGGGGAGTGTTACATATTCCACTGAGACTGGGGAGTGTTACATATTCCACTGAGACTGGGGAGTGTTATATATTCTACTGAGACTGGGGAGTGTTACATATTCCACTGAGACTGGGGAGTGTTACATATTCCACTGAGACGGGGGAATGTTACATATTCCACTGAGACTGGGGAGTGTTACCTATTCCACTGAGACTGGGGAGTGTTACATATTCCACTGAGACTGGGGAGTGTTATATATTCTACTGAGACTGGGGAGTGTTACATATTACACAGAAACACACCAACACTGAAACACACCAACACTGAAACACACCAACACTGAAACACACCAACACAGAAACACACCAACACACCAACACAGAAACACACCAACACTGAAACACACCAACACACCAACACTGAAACACACCAACACACCAACACAGAAACACACCAACACTGAAACACACCAACACTGAAACACACCAACACTGAAACACACCAACACTGAAACACACCAACACAGAAACACACCAACACTGAAACACACCAACACAGTGAGATCACACACACACACACACACACACACACACACACACATACACACCCTCAGGGAAAGACGGTTTCATGCAGCCATGTTGTCATCAGGTTGCCAAGGTGACAGACCCAGTGACATGGCCTCTGGTTTGCATTATGGAAAACTACAGACTGGGTGTATGTGTCAGTAGCTTACATAGTCACACTCTGGCCTTAGAGAAAGACCAGCTGGTACACACACAGCTGAGGGTTATGGGTAATATTTACCAGCTACCAACTGACACTGACCTCTCTCTGTGTCTGTCTCTCTTTCTCCCTCTCTCTCTGTCTCTGTCTCTCTTCCTCTCTCGGTCTCTCTCTCTCCCTCTCTTTTTTTGTCTCTCTCTGTCTCGCTTCCTCTCTCTCTCTGTCTCTCTCTCTTTCTCTCTTTCTGTTTCTCTCGCTCTCTCTCTCTCTCTCTCTCCTCCATGCCAGGCCAGTCTTCTCTTTCACCTCCTCTCTCTCTGTGAAGTGAGCAGAACTCTTACCTCTCTGCTTTCTTCAGGCCTTGTTTCTGTTTATTTCTAAGCCCACTACACTTTGACTTCGATATTCAACGTTTGTCCCAATGCGGATGAACGTCAAATTTGGATCGTTAAGTTAAATCAAATCAAATTGAATTTGTCACATGCACTGAAATTACAGAAAATTATAACTCTTGTTAACTGATGAACTCTGACAGCCCAGGTTAAAGAGTTAACTGATGAACTCTGACAGCCCAGGTTAACTGATGAACTCTGACAGCCCAGGTTAAAGAGTTAACTGATGAACTCTGACAGTCCAGGTTAAAGAGTTAACTGATGAACTCTGACAGCCCAGGTTAACTGATGAACTCTGACAGCCCAGGTTAACTGATGAACTCTGACAGCCCAGGTTAACTGATGAACTCTGACAGCCCAGGTTAAAGAGTTAACTGATGAACTCTGACAGCCCAGGTTAACTGATGAACTCTGACAGCCCAGGTTAAAGGGTTAACTGATGAACTCTGACAGCCCAGGTTAAAGGGTTAACTGATGAACTCTGACAGCCCAGGTTAAAGAGTTAACTGATGAACTCTGACAGCCCAGGTTAAAGGGTTAACTGATGAACTCTGACAGCCCAGGTTAACTGATGAACTCTGACAGCCCAGGTTAAAGGGTTAACTGATGAACTCTGACAGCCTTGGTTAAAGAGTTAACTGATGAACTCTGACAGCCCAGGTTAAAGGGTTAACTGATGAACTCTGACAGCCCAGGTTAAAGAGTTAACTGATGAACTCTGACAGCCCAGGTTAACTGATGAACTCTGACAGCCCAGGTTAACTGATGAACTCTGACAGCCCAGGTTAAAGAGTTAACTGATGAACTCTGACAGCCCAGGTTAAAGAGTTAACTGATGAACTCTGACAGCCCAGGTTAACTGATGAACTCTGACAGCCCAGGTTAAAGGGTTAACTGATGAACTCTGACAGCCCAGGTTAAAGGGTTAACTGATGAACTCTGACAGCCCAGGTTAAAGAGTTAACTGATGAACTCTGACAGCCCAGGTTAATGAGTTAACTGATGAACTCTGACAGCCCAGGTTAAAGAGTTAACTGATGAACTCTGACAGCCCAGGTTAACTGATGAACTCTGACAGCCCAGGTTAAAGGGTTAACTGATGAACTCTGACAGCCTTGGTTAAAGAGTTAACTGATGAACTCTGACAGCCCAGGTTAAAGGGTTAACTGATGAACTCTGACAGCCCAGGTTAAAGGGTTAACTGATGAACTCTGACAGCCCAGGTTAAAGAGTTAACTGATGAACTCTGACAGCCCAGGTTAAAGGGTTAACTGATGAACTCTGACAGCCCAGGTTAACTGATGAACTCTGACAGCCCAGGTTAACTGATGAACTCTGACAGCCCAGGTTAAAGAGTTAACTGATGAACTCTGACAGCCCAGGTTAAAGAGTTAACTGATGAACTCTGACAGCCCAGGTTAACTGATGAACTCTGACAATATAATACCAACCCTCTCTACCTATATAATACCAACCCTCTCTAACTATATAATACCAACCCTCTCTAACTATATAATACCAACCCTCTCTAACTATATAATACCAAGGCTCTCTAACTATATAATACCAACCCTCTCTAACTATATAATACCAACCCTCTCTAACTATATAATACCAACCCTCTCTAACTATATAATACCAACCCTCTCTACCTATATAATACCAACCCTCTCTGACTATATAATACCAATCCTCTCTAACTATATAATACCAACCCTCTCTAACTATATAATACCAACCCTCTCTAACTATATAATACCAACCCTCTCTGACTATATAACACCAACCCTCTCTAACTATATAATACAAACCCTCTAACTCTAAAATAGCCCTCCGGAAGACTGAGGCTTCAACCAGAGAAAGTGATGATGGGGGAGAGAAAGAGAGAGAGAGGGAGGGAGCAGTGTCACAGAAAGACAGAGAGGAGATGGAGGATGTGTCACTGTTAACTCTGCAGTCTGAGCTACAGTAAAGTGTGTGTGTGTGTGTGTGTGTGTGTGTGTGTGTGTGTGTGTGTGTGTGTGTGAGTGTGTGTGTGTGTGTGTGTGTGTGTGTGTGTGTGTGTGTGTGTGTGTGTGTGTGTGTGTGTGTGTTCGACAGGTATAAATCATTGAGGTTAGAGGTCTATAATGGGAGATGGTCAGATCCATAATGGTCAGATCCTGCTAAAATGACCACTTCCCCTTCTCACCCACTCTCTCTCCTGTCCCTCCCTTCATCTAACTGTACAGCTGACTCTTGAATCTTTAAGGTTAAGGACATGGTATGGAGGTGCTAAAATGATCACTTCTCCTCTCTCCCTCTCCCTCTCTCTCCCTCTCTCTCCCTCCCCCACCTCCCTCTCTCTCTCTCTCCCCCTCTCTCTCTTTCCCCCACCTCCCTCTCTCCCCCACCTCTCTCTATCTCTCTCTCTCCCCCACCTCCCTCTCTCCCCCACCTCTCTCTGTCTCTCTCTGTCTCTCTCTCTCTCTCTGTCTCTCTCTCTCTCTCCCTCCCTCTCTCTCCCTCTCTCTCTCTCTCTCTCTCTCTCCCTCCCTCCATCTCACCACTCTTCTTCATTATTTTTCTTACATGTCCACATGTCCACATGTCCCTCCCTTCCTCCCTGTGTCCCAAGCAACTTCTGAGTCTGAGGATAAATGGCCACTTTCCTTCTCACTCTTTTTTTCTCCGCTTTCGCTCCTTCCTACTCCATCTAACAAGACTCTAAAATAGACTTCTCTCCTTCCTACTCCATCTAACAAGACTCTAAAATAGACTTCTCTCCTTCCTACTCCATCTAACAAGACTCCAAAATAGACTTCTCTCCTTCCTTCTCCATCTAACAATACTCTAAAATAGACTTCTCTCCTTCCTTCTCCATCTAACAAGACTCTAAAATAGACTTCTCTCCTTCCTTCTCCATCTAACAAGACTCTAAAATAGACTTCTCTCCTTCCTTATCCACCTAACAAGACTCTAAAATAGACTTCTCTCCTTCATTCTCCATCTAACAAGACTCTAAAATAGATTTCTCTCCTTCTCTCACAAGACTCTAAAATAGACTTCTCTCCTTCCTACTCCATCTAACAAGACTCTAAAATAGACTTCTCTCCTTCCCTCACAAGACTCTAAAATAGACTTCTCTCCTTCCTACTCCATCTAACAAGACTCTAAAATAGACTTCTTTCCTTCCCTCACAAGACTCTAAAATAGACTTCTCTACTTCCTACTCCATCTAACAAGCCTCTAAAATAGACTTCTCTCCTTCCTACTTCATCTAACAAGACTCTAAAATAGACTTAATTCCTTCCTTCTCCACCTAACAAGACTCTAAAATAGACTTCATTCCTTCTCCATCTAACAAGACTCTAAAATAGGCTTCATTCCTTCCTTTTCCATCTAACAAGACTCTAAAATAGACTTCATTCCTTCCTACTCCATCTAACAAGACTCTAAAATAGACTTCATTCCTTCCTACTCCATCTAACAAGACTCTAAAATAGACTTCTCTCCTTCCTACTCCATCTAACAATACTCTAAAATAGACTTCTCTCCTTCCTACTCCATCTAACAAGACTCTAAAATAGACTTCTCTCCTTCCTACTCCATCTAACAAGACTCTAAAATAGACTTCTCTCCTTCCTACTCCATCTAACAAGACTCTAAAATAGACTTCTCTCCTTCCTTCTCCATCTAACAAGACTCTAAAATAGACTTCTCTCCTTCCTTCTCCATCTAACAAGACTCTAAAATAGACTTCTCTCCTTCCTACTCCATCGAACAAGACTCTAAAATAGACTTCATTCCTTCCTTCTCCATCTAACAAGACTCTAAAATAGACTTCTCTCCTTCCTACTCCATCTAACAAGACTCTAAAATAGACTTCTCTCCTTCCTACTCCATCTAACAAGACTCTAAAATAGACTTCTCTCCTTCCTACTCCATCTAACAAGACTCTAAAATAGACTTGTCTCCTTCCCTCACAAGACTCTAAAATAGACTTCTCTCCTTCCTTCTCCATCTAACAAGACTCTAAAATAGACTTCATTCCTTCCTTCTCCATCTAACAAGACTCTAAAATAGACTTCTCTCCTTCTCCATCTAACAAGACTCTAAAATAGACTTCTCTCCTTCCTTCTCCATCTAACAAGACTCTAAAATAGACTTCTCTCCTTCCTTATCCACCTAACAAGACTCTAAAATAGACTTCTCTCCTTCATTCTCCATCTAACAAGACTCTAAAATAGATTTCTCTCCTTCCCTCACAAGACTCTAAAATAGACTTCTCTCATTCCTACTCCATCTAACAAGACTCTAAAATAGACTTCTCTCCTTCCATCACAAGACTCTAAAATAGACTTCTCTCCTTCCTACTCCATCTAACAAGACTCTAAAATAGACTTCTCTCCTTCCCTCACAAGACTCTAAAATAGACTTCTCTCCTTCCTTCTCCATCTAACAAGACTCTAAAATAGACTTCTCTCCTTCCTACTCCATCTAACAAGACTCTAAAATAGACTTCATTCCTTCCTTCTCCATCTACAAAGACTCTAAAATAGACTTCTCTCCTTCCTACTCCATCTAACAAGACTCTAAAATAGACTTCTCTCCTTCCTACTCCATCTAACAAGACTCTAAAATAGACTTCTCTCCTTCCTACTCCATCTAACAAGACTCTAAAATAGACTTGTCTCCTTCCCTCACAAGACTCTAAAATAGACTTCTCTCCTTCCTTCTCCATCTAACAAGACTCTAAAATAGACTTCATTCCTTCCTTCTCCATCTAACAAGACTCTAAAAAAGACTTCTCTCCTTCTCCATCTAACAAGACTCTAAAATAGACTTCTCTCCTTCCTTCTCCATCTAACAAGACTCTAAAATAGACTTCTCTCCTTCCTTATCCACCTAACAAGACTCTAAAATAGACTTCTCTCCTTCATTCTCCATCTAACAAGACTCTAAAATAGATTTCTCTCCTTCCCTCACAAGACTCTAAAATAGACTTCTCTCATTCCTACTCCATCTAACAAGACTCTAAAATAGACTTCTCTCCTTCCATCACAAGACTCTAAAATAGACTTCTCTCCTTCCTACTCCATCTAACAAGACTCTAAAATAGACTTCTCTCCTTCCCTCACAAGACTCTAAAATAGACTCCTCTACTTCCTACTCCATCTAACAAGACTCTAAAATAGACTTCTCTCCTTCCTACTTCATCTAACAAGACTCTAAAATAGACTTAATTCCTTCCTTCTCCACCTAACAAGACTCTAAAATAGACTTCATTCCTTCTCCATCTAACAAGACTCTAAAATAGGCTTCATTCCTTCCTTCTCCATCTAACAAGACTCTAAAATAGACTTCATTCCTTCCTACTCCATCTAACAAGACTCTAAAATAGACTTCATTCCTTCCTACTCCATCTAACAAGACTCTAAAATAGACTTCTCTCCTTCCTACTCCATCTAACAATACTCTAAAATAGACTTCTCTCCTTCCTACTCCATCTAACAAGACTCTAAAATAGACTTCTCTCCTTCCTACTCCATCTAACAAGACTCTAAAATAGACTTCTCTCCTTCCTACTCCATCTAACAAGACTCTAAAATAGACTTCTCTCCTTCCTTCTCCATCTAACAAGACTCTAAAATAGACTTCTCTCCTTCCTTCTCCATCTAACAAGACTCTAAAATAGACTTCTCTCCTTCCTACTCCATCGAACAAGACTCTAAAATAGACTTCATTCCTTCCTTCTCCATCTAACAAGACTCTAAAATAGACTTCTCTCCTTCCTACTCCATCTAACAAGACTCTAAAATAGACTTCTCTCCTTCCTACTCCATCTAACAAGACTCTAAAATAGACTTCTCTCCTTCCTACTCCATCTAACAAGACTCTAAAATAGACTTGTCTCCTTCCCTCACAAGACTCTAAAATAGACTTCTCTCCTTCCTTCTCCATCTAACAAGACTCTAAAATAGACTTCATTCCTTCCTTCTCCATCTAACAAGACTCTAAAATAGACTTCTCTCCTTCCTACTCCATCTAACAAGACTCTAAAATAGACTTCATTCCTTCCTTCTCCATCTAACAAGACTCTAAAATAGACTTCTCTCCTTCCTTCTCCATCTAACAAGACTCTAAAATAGACTTCTCTCCTTCCCTCACAAGACCCTAAAATAGACTTCTCTCCTTCCTTCTCCATCTAACAAGACTCTAAAATAGACTTCATTCCTTCCTACTCCATCTAACAAGACTCTAAAATAGACTTCATTCCTTCCTTCTCCATCTAACAAGACTCTAAAATAGACTTCTCTCCTTCCTACTCCATCTAACAATACTCTAAAATAGACTTCTCTCCTTCCTACTCCATCTAACAAGACTCTAAAATAGACTTCTCTCCTTCCTACTCCATCTAACAAGACTCTAAAATAGACTTCTCTCCTTCCTACTCCATCTAACAAGACTCTAAAATAGACTTCTCTCCTTCCTTCTCCATCTAACAAGACTCTAAAATAGACTTCTCTCCTTCCTTCTCCATCTAACAAGACTCTAAAATAGACTTCTCTCCTTCCTACTCCATCGAACAAGACTCTAAAATAGACTTCATTCATTCCTTCTCCATCTAACAAGACTCTAAAATAGACTTCTCTCCTTCCTACTCCATCTAACAAGACTCTAAAATAGACTTCTCTCCTTCCTACTCCATCTAACAAGACTCTAAAATAGACTTCTCTCCTTCCTACTCCATCTAACAAGACTCTAAAATAGACTTGTCTCCTTTCCTCACAAGACTCTAAAATAGACTTCTCTCCTTCCTTCTCCATCTAACAAGACTCTAAAATAGA
Source organism: Oncorhynchus mykiss (assembly GCF_013265735.2). Classification (NCBI taxonomy): domain Eukaryota; kingdom Metazoa; phylum Chordata; class Actinopteri; order Salmoniformes; family Salmonidae; genus Oncorhynchus; species Oncorhynchus mykiss. The sequence goes on from NW_023493676.1 coordinate 771,200, forward strand.
CTTCATTCCTTCCTTCTCCATCTAACAAGACTCTAAAATAGACTTCATTCCTTCCTTCTCCATCTAACAAGACTCTAAAATAGACTTCATTCCTTCCTTCTCCATCTAACAAGACTCTAAAATAGACTTCATTCCTTCCTTCTCCATCTAAAAATACTCTAAAATAGACTTCTCTCCTTCCTACTCCATCTAACAAGACTCTAAAATAGACTTCATTCCTTCCTTCTCCATCTAACAAGACTCTAAAATAGACTTCTCTCCTTCCTACTCCATCTAACAAGACTCTAAAATAGACTTCATTCCTTCCTTCTCCATCTAACAAGACTCTAAAATAGACTTCTCTCCTTCCTTCTCCATCTAACAAGACTCTAAAATAGACTTCTCTCCTTCCCTCACAAGACTCTAAAATAGACTTCTCTCCTTCCTTCTCCATCTAACAAGACTCTAAAATAGACTTCTCTCCTTCCCTCACAAGACTCTAAAATAGACTTCTCTCCTTCCTTCTCCATCTAACAAGACTCTAAAATAGACTTCTCTCCTTCCTTCTCCATCTAACAAGACTCTAAAATAGACTTCTCTCCTTCCCACACAAGACTCTAAAATAGACTTCATTCCTTCCTACTCCACCTAACAAGACTCTACAATAGACTTCTCTCCTTCCCTCACAAGACTCTAAAATAGACTTCTCTCCTTCCCACACAAGACTCTAAAATAGACTTCTCTCCTTCATTCTCCATCTAACAAGACTCTAAAATAGATTTCTCTCCTTCCCTCACAAGACTCTAAAATAGACTTCTCTCCTTCCTACTCCATCTAACAAGACTCTAAAATAGACTTCTCTCCTTCCCTCACAAGACTCTAAAATAGACTTCTCTCCTTCCCACTCCATTTAACAAGACTCTAAAATAGACTTCTCTCCTTCCCCCTTCCCTCACAAGACTCTAAAATAGACTTCTCTCCTTCCTACTCCATCTTACAAGAATCTAAAAATAAACCTTCTCACTCTCTTCACTGTCTCTCCCTTTCTCTCTCCCATCATATCGTCAGTTCATATCTCCCTCATTCTCTCTCCATCTAACAAGACTCTTCTCTCTCTAACAGAACACTCAGTTGCAGAACACGCAGACAGACAGACAGACAGACAGATAGACAGACAGACAGACAGACAGACAGACAGATGCAGCAGTGTTGTAAATTGTTGACAAACGGTTGATCAGAATGTAGCTCTGATACTGATAAAGAGGTGACATCCATAGAGAATGATAGAGAAAGCATCCCTACATACTTCCCATTATGGCGTCTGTGAGCACACGGGCAGCGCCATTGAGGCAATCTCTATTTTGAAGTAGAACATTTTCTTCTTCAGGATTGGCTGATCCCTCCTGATGACCTGGTTGGACATGACTCCAACAGGGTCAGCAGGAGGGATCAGCAAATGAAGTCGGGAAGTCCCACCCAGTTGACTCCACCAGAGGCCTCTATCATTCTCTATGGTGACATCACAGAGGACAGACAAGATTCAGGCCTCCAGTCTCTGTCTAGTACTCTTCAAACACAACATTCAGGTGTGTGACAAGCCATTCCCTCTGACATCAATGCAACTGACGCCGTGTGTCATCTTTCTACTCACCACAGACGGAGATAACGAGTGAGAGAGAGAAAGAGAGCGACAGAGAGAGAAAGAAAGCGAGAGAGAAAGAAAGCGAGAGAGAAAGAGAGCGACAAAGAGAGAGAGAGAGAGAAAGAGAGAGAGAGAGAGAGAGAAAGACTGTTAAAAGAGAGCCAAAAGGTAAACAGAGAGAGGGAAAGAAAGGACAAAAGAAAGGCAGAGAACAGAAGAGAAGAGGAGCAGAATAATCTCTTTAAGCGTCAGATGAGCTAATTCATGTAAATCTGTCTCCATTCAGGATGTAAATCCTTTAATTGCTGTAATTGACATGAATGCAGATAGAGGCTAGCGCTAAAATGCTAACAGGCTATTAGCTCATCTACAGCCAATGAAAGCTGATAAGAGGCTAGTGCTAAAATGCTAACAGGCTATTAGCTCATCTACAGCCAATGAAAGCTGATAAGAGGCTAGCGCTAACAGGCTGTTAGCTCATCTACAGCTAATAGAAGCTGATAGAGGCTACTGCTAACATGCTAACAGGCTGTTAGCTCATCTACAGCTAATGAAAGCATGTTGAGGCTAGCGCTAATATGCTAACAGGCTGTTAGCTCATCTACAGCTAATGAAATCAGGTAGAGGCTACTGCTATAACATGCTAACAGGCTGTTAGCTCATCTACAGCTAATGAAAGCAGGTTGAGGCTACTGCTAACATGCTAACAGGCTGTTAGCTCATCTACAGCTAATGAAAGCAGGTTGAGGCTACTGCTAACATGCCAACAGGCTGTTAGCTCATCTACAGCTAATGAAATCAAGTATAGGCTACTGCTATAACATGCTAACATGCTGTTAGCTCATCTACAGCTAATGAAAGCAGGTTGAGGCTACTGCTAACATGCTAACAGGCTGTTAGCTCATCTACAGCTAATGAAAGCAGGTTGAGGCTAGCGCTAATATGCTAACAGGTTAAAAGGCTAACAGCTGAACACTTTCATCGGCAGCCTGTTTTAAATAACAGCCTCAGGCACAAACACTATATATGTAATATATAACCACCACAAGACGATGTAAACAATATAAACATATATAATATACCACGCAACACAATATAAACATATATAATATACCACACAACACAATATAAACATATATAATATACCACACAACACAATATAAACATATATAATATACCACACAACACAATATAAACATATATAATATACCACACAACACAATATAAACATATATAATATACCACACAACACAATATAAACATATATAATATACCACACAACACAATATAAACATATATAATATACCACACAACACAATATAAACATATATAATATACCACACAACACAATATAAACATATATAATATACCACACAACACAATATAAACATATATAATATACCACACAACACAATATAAACATATATAATATACCACGCAACACAATATAAACATATATAATATACCACACAACACAATATAAACATATATAATATACCACACAACACAATATAAACATATATAATATACCACGCAACACAATATAAACATATATAATATACCACACAACACAATATAAACATATATAATATACCACACAACACAATATATTTTTTTTATTTTTTTATTTCACCTTTATTTAACCAGGTAGGCTAGTTGAGAACAAGTTCTCATTTGCAACTGCGACCTGGCCAAGATAAGGCATAGCAGTGTGAACAGACAACACAGAGTTACACATGGAGTAAACAATTAACAAGTCAATAACACAGTAGAAAAAAGGGGAGTCTATATATACATTGTGTGCAAAAGGCATGGGAAGGTAGGCAAATAATTACAATTATGCAGATTAACACTGGAGTGATAAATGATCAGAAGGTTATGTACAGGTAGAGATATTGGTGTGCAAAAGAGCAGAAAAATAAATAAATAAAAACAGTATGGGGATGAGGTAGGTGAAAATGGGTGGGCTATTTACCAATAGACTATGTACAGCTGCAGCGATCGGTTAGCTGCTCAGATAGCAGATGTTTGAAGTTGGTGAGGGAGATAAAAGTCTCCAACTTCAGCGATTTTTGCAATTCGTTCCAATCACAGGCAGCAGAGAACTGGAACGAAAGGCGGCCAAATGAGGTGTTGGCTTTAGGGATGATCAGTGAGATACACCTGCTGGAGCGCGTGCTACGGATGGGTGTTGCCATCGTAACCAGTGAACTGAGATAAGGCGGAGCTTTACCTAGCATGGACTTGTAGATGACCTGGAGCCAGTGGGTCTGGCGACGAATATGTAGCGAGGGCCAGCCGACTAGAGCATACAAGTCGCAGTGGTGGGTGGTATAAGGTGCTTTAGTGACAAAACGGATGGCACTGTGATAAACTGCATCCAGTTTGCTGAGTAGAGTGTTGGAAGCAATTTTGTAGATGACATCGCCGAAGTCGAGGATCGGTAGGATAGTCAGTTTTACTAGGGTAAGTTTGGCGGCGTGAGTGAAGGAGGCTTTGTTGCGGAATAGAAAGCCGACTCTTGATTTGATTTTCGATTGGAGATGTTTGATATGGGTCTGGAAGGAGAGTTTAGAGTCTAGCCAGACACCTAGGTACTTATAGATGTCCACATATTCAAGGTCGGAACCATCCAGGGTGGTGATGCTGGTCAGGCGTGCGGGTGCAGGCAGCGAACGGTTGAAAAGCATGCATTTGGTTTTACTAGCGTTTAAGAGCAGTTGGAGGCCACGGAAGGAGTGCTGTATGGCATTGAAGCTCGTTTGGAGGTTAGATAGCACAGTGTCCAAGGACGGGCCGGAAGTATATAGAATGGTGTCGTCTGCGTAGAGGTGGATCAGGGAATCGCCCGCAGCATGAGAAACATCATTGATATATACAGAGAAAAGAGTCGGCCCGAGAATTGAACCCTGTGGCACCCCCATAGAGACTGCCAGAGGACCGGACAGCATGCCCTCCGATTTGACACACTGAACTCTGTCTGCAAAGTAATTGGTGAACCAGGCAAGGCAGTCATCCGAAAAACCGAGGCTACTGAGTCTGCCGATAAGAATACGGTGATTGACAGAGTCGAAAGCCTTGGCAAGGTCTATGAAGACGGCTGCACAGTACTGTCTTTTATCGATGGCGGTTATGATATCGTTTAGTACCTTGAGCGTGGCTGAGGTACACCCGTGACCGGCTCGGAAACCAGATTGCACAGCGGAGAAGGTACGGTGGGATTCAAGATGGTCAGTGATCTGTTTGTTGACTTGGCTTTCGAAGACCTTAGATAGGCAGGGCAGGATGGATATTGGTCTGTAACAGTTTGGGTCCAGGGTGTCGCCCCCTTTGAAGAGGGGGATGACTGCGGCAGCTTTCCAATCCTTGGGGATCTCAGACGATATGAAAGAGAGGTTGAACAGGCTGGTAATAGGGGTTGCGACAATGGCGGCGGATAGTTTCAGGAATAGAGGGTCCAGATTGTCAAGCCCAGCTGATTTGTACGGGTCCAGGTTTTGCAGCTCTTTCAGAACATCTGCTATCTGGATTTGGGTAAAGGAGAACCTGGAGAGGCTTGGGCGAGTAGCTGCGGGGGGGGGGGAGCTGTTGGACGAGGTTGGAGTAGCCAGGCGGAAGGCATGGCCAGCCGTTGAGAAATGCTTGTTGAAGTTTTCGATAATCATGGATTTATCGGTGGTGACCGTGTTACCTAGCCTCAGTGCAGTGGGCAGCTGGGAGGAGGTGCTCTTGTTCTCCATGGACTTCACAGTGTCCCAGAACTTTTTGGAGTTGGAGCTACAAGATGCAAACTTCTGCCTGAAGAAGTTGGCTTTAGCTTTCCTGACTGACTGTGTGTATTGGTTCCTGACTTCCCTGAACAGTTGCATATCGCGGGGACTGTTCGATGTTAGTGCAGTCCGCCACAGGATGTTTTTGTGCTGGTCGAGGGCAGTCAGGTCTGGAGTGAACCAGGGGCTATATCTGTTCTTAGTTCTGCATTTTTTGAACGGAGCATGCTTATCTAAAATGGTGAGGAAGTTACTTTTAAAGAAAGACCAGGCATCCTCAACTGACGGGATGAGGTCAATGTCCTTCCAGGATACCCGGGCCAGGTCGATTAGAAAGGCCTGCTCACAGAAGTGTTTTAGGGAGCGTTTGACAGTGATGAGGGGTGGTCGTTTGACTGCGGCTCCATAGCGGATACAGGCAATGAGGCAGTGATCGCTGAGATCCTGGTTGAAGACAGCGGAGGTGTATTTGGAGGGCCAGTTGGTCAGGATGACGTCAATGAGGGTGCCCTTGTTTACAGAGTTAGGGTTGTACCTGGTGGGTTCCTTGATGATTTGAGTGAGATTGAGGGCATCTAGCTTAGATTGTAGGACTGCCGGGGTGTTAAGCATATCCCAGTTTAGGTCACCTAACAGAACAAACTCTGAAGCTAGATGGGGGGCGATCAATTCACAAATGGTGTCCAGGGCACAGCTGGGAGCTGAGGGGGGTCGGTAGCAGGCGGCAACAGTGAGAGACTTATTTCTGGAGAGAGTAATTTTCAAAATTAGTAGTTCGAACTGTTTGGGTATGGACCTGGAAAGTATGACATTACTTTGCAGGCTATCTCTGCAGTAGACTGCAACTCCTCCTCCTTTGGCAGTTCTATCTTGACGGAAGATGTTATAGTTGGGTATGGAAATCTCCGAATTTTTGGTGGCCTTCCTGAGCCAGGATTCAGACACGGCAAGGACATCAGGGTTAGCAGAGTGTGCTAGAGCAGTGAGTAAGACAAACTTAGGGAGGAGGCTTCTGATGTTGACATGCATGAAACCAAGGCTTTTTCGATCACAGAAGTCAACAAATGAGGGTGCCTGGGGACATGCAGGGCCTGGGTTTACCTCCACATCACCCGCGGAACAGAGAAGGAGTAGTATGAGGGTGCGGCTGAAGGCTATCAAAACTGGTCGCCTAGGGCGTTGGGGACAGAGAATAAGAGGAGCAGGTTTCTGGGCATGGTAGAATATATTCAGGGCATAATGCGCAAACAGGGGTATGGTGGGGTGCGGGTACAGCGGAGGTAAGCCCAGGCACTGGGTGATGATGAGAGAGGTTGTATCTCTGGACATGCTGGTTGTAATGGGTGAGGTCACCGCATGTGTGGGGGGTGGGACAAAGGAGGTATATAGGTAATATAAACATATATAATATACCACACAACACAATATAAACATATATAATATACCACACAACACAATATAAACATATATAATATACCACACAACACAATATAAACATATATAATATACCACACAACACAATATAAACATATATAATATACCACACAACACAATATAAACATATATAATATACCACGCAACACAATATAAACATATATAATATACCACACAACACAATATAAACATATATAATATACCACACAACACAATATAAACATATATAATATACCACACAACACAATATAAACATATATAATATACCACGCAACACAATATAAACATATATAATATACCACACAACACAATATAAACATATATAATATACCACACAACACAATATAAACATATATAATATACCACACAACACAATATAAACATATATAATATACCACACAACACAATATAAACATATATAATATACCACACAACACAATATAAACATATATAATATACCACGCAACACAATATAAACATATATAATATACCACACAACACAATATAAACATATATAATATACCACACAACACAATATAAACATATATAATATACCACACAACACAATATAAACATATATAATATACCACACAACACAATATAAACATATATAATATACCACACAACACAATATAAACATATATAATATACCACACAACACAATATAAACATATATAATATACCACACAACACAATATAAACATATATAATATACCACGCAACACAATATAAACATATATAATATACCCCACAACACAATATAAACATATATAATATACCACACAACACAATATAAACATATATAATATACCACACAACACAATATAAACATATATAATATACCACACAACACAATATAAACATATATAATATACCACGCAACACAATATAAACATATATAATATACCACACAACACAATATAAACATATATAATATACCACACAACACAATATAAACATATATAATATACCACACAACACAATATAAACATATATAATATACCACACAACACAATATAAACATATATAATATACCACACAACACAATATAAACATATATAATATACCACACAACACAATATAAACATATATAATATACCACACAACACAATATAAACATATATAATATACCACACAACACAATATAAACATATATAATATACCACACAACACAATATAAACATATATAATATACCACACAACACAATATAAACATATATAATATACCACACAACACAATATAAACATATATAATATACCACACAACACAATATAAACATATATAATATACCACACAACACAATATAAACATATATAATATACCACGCAACACAATATAAACATATATAATATACCACACAACACAATATAAACATATATAATATACCACACAACACAATATAAACATATATAATATACCACACAACACAATATAAACATATATAATATACCACACAACACAATATAAACATATATAATATGTTAGGGCTGTCACCGACATAAAAACATCTTGGCTCTGTCGTCTGTGGGGCGACGCACAATTGGCCTAGCGTCGTCCGGGTTAGGGAGGGATTGGTCGGTAGGGATCTCCTTGTCTCATCGCGCACCAGCGACTCCTGTGGCGGGCCGGGAGCAGTGCGCGCTAGCCAAGGTTGCCAGGGGCACGGTGTAGCCTCCGACACATTGGTGCGGCTGGCTTCCGGGTTGGAGGCGCGCTGTGTTAAGAAGCAGTGCGGCTGGTTGGGTTGTGTATCGGAGGACGCATGACATTCAACCTTCGTCTCTCCCGAGCCCGTACGGGAGTTGTAGCGATGAGACAAGATAGTAGCTACTACAACAATTGGAAACCACGAAATTGGGGAGAAAAAGGGGTAATTTTTTTTTTTTAAACAATTTAAAAAAAAATAAACATCTTGGCTGACCGAAAGTCATCTGTTCTTTCAACCGACCAAGATTACTCTCTTACTGGCTTTCAC
>NW_023493676.1:782500-785000 GCF_013265735.2 Oncorhynchus mykiss
GATGTTTCCACCAGATCAGAGCAGGACATGTTTGCCCTTTCATTCTGAGTGGTTTTCCAAAGGGGAGAGAGAGCTGGGAAGATTCTGTAAATACGTTGAGGAACTATTGTCATTCTCAATGGATGTAGAAAACAGACTTTGTTTACTTGCTGTTTGAGGTGAAGATAACGTTACATTGAGAAGCTCCACAGGTCATTAGTGGTGGTGAGTTAAGACAATCAGAAATACAATCAGAACATGTTTATATGCCTACATTTGCGTGCAGGCCAGGTAGCATAGAGGTCTACTTCTACGCTCAATAGTGTCCTCACTCAACGTTGACAGGATCTTTCCAAACAAAAGACAATGACAACATTTTATTGACAAAACTCTTAAAATGGAATGAAATGAAACCAAAACCTGTTTCTCAAAAGTGTTGCCTAGTCTTCTCTGTAAACAATGTGTCCACTCTGACAATGACAATAATATATATGAGAATAATATGAGAATAATATGAGAATAATATGAGAATAATATGAGAATAATATGAGAATAATAAATATGAGAATAATACATATTAGAATAATAAAATTGACAATAATAATTATTAGAATAATATATATGACAATAATACATATGAGAATAATAAAATTGACAATAATAATTATTAGAATAATATATATGACAATAATACATATGAGAATAATAAAATTGGGAATAATAAATATATAATAATACCATAACCAAACAAACATGGTAGATTAGAAATGATGTGTGTGTGTGTGTGTGTGTGTGTGTGTGTGTGTGTGTGTGTGTGTGTGTGTGTGTGTGTGTGTGTGTGTGTGTGTGTGTGTGTGTGTGTGTGTGTGTGTGTGTGTGTGTGTGTGTGTGTGTGTGTGTGTGTGTGTGTGTGTCCGGGCATTTTCTCCACATAATGAGGTGAAACAAAGAGTGTTATTGTGGGAAGATACTGTGTCATTGACGTGAGATTGATTTATGTCTGTGGAACAGACACATATCACCAAAACGCAGTGAAACTAAAATATACCTCTCTATCTCTCCATTCAGGCTCAGGAAAAAGGATAGGAATTATTTTGGATTGGGTGGATATTTTTCTTCGGCACAAACAGTATAACACACACTAAAATACAGAGATACACACACACACACACACACACACACAGACACACACACACACACACAGAAACAGATAACGCTAGTATATACAAAAACACACAATGCGTTGTGGTTCTTGATCCAGTTCTCATCAGAGGGATAAGAGCCCTATGAACCACTGACTAAAACTGATTAGGTTGGAGGTTTAGGGAGGGAAGTTTAGAGAGGGAGGGAGGGAGGGAGGTTTAGAGAGGAAGGAAGGGAGGTTTAAAGAGGGAGGGAGGTTTAGTGAGGGAGGGAGGTTTAGAGAGGGAGGCCATCCGTATTCTCTGATACAGAGTAGAATGAATGGTTCTTTCTATCAAGGCAAGTCGTCCAGGTTCTGAGGAGGGAGGTTTAGGGAAGGAGGGAGGTTTAGAGAAGGTGGGAGGGAGGTTTAGAGAAGGGGGAGGGAGTTTTAGGGAAGGAGGGAGGTTTAGAGAAGGAGGGAGGGAGTTTTAGGGAAGGAGGGAGGTTTAGAGAAGGAGGGAGGGAGGTTTAGAGAGGGAGGGAGGTTTAGAGAAGGAGGGAGGTTTGGAGAGGGATGGAGATTAGAGATAGGGAGGGAGGGGAGAGGGAGGGAGCTTTAGAGAGGGAGGAAGGTCTAGAGAGGGAGGGAGGTTTAGAGAGGGAGAGAGGGAGGGAGGCTTAGAGAGGGAGGGAGGGAGTTTTGGAGAGGGAGGTTTAGAGAGGGAGGGAGGTTTAAAGAGGGAGGGAGTTTTAGAGAGGGAGGGAAGTTTAGAGAGGGAGGGAGGTTTAGAGAGGGAGGGAGGTTTAGAGAGGGAGGGAGGTTTAGAGAGGGAGGAAGGTTTAGAGAGGGAGGGAGGGAGGTTTAGAGAGGGAGGGAGGTTTAGAGAGGGAGGGAGGGAGTTTTGGAGAGGGAGGTTTAGAGAGGGAGGGAGGTTTAAAGAGGGAGGGAGTTTTAGAGAGGGAGGGAGGTTTAGAGAGGGAGGGAGGTTTAGAGAGGGAGGGAGGTTTAGAGAGGGAGGGAGGGAGGTTTAGAGAGGGAGGGAGGTTTAGAGAGGGAGGGAGGTTTAGAGCGGGAGGGATGTTTAGAGAGAGAGGGAGGTTTGGAGAGGGAGGGAGGTTTAAAGAGGGAGGGAGGTTTAAAGAGGGAGGGAGGTTTAAAGAGGGAGGGAGGTTAAAGAGGGAGGGAGGTTAAAGAGGGAGGGAGGTTTAAAGAGGGGGAGGTTTAAAGAGGGAGGGAGGGAGGTTTAAAGAGGGAGGGAGGTTTAAAGAGGGGGGAGGTTTAAAGAGGGAGGGAGGGAGGTTTAAAGAGGGAGGGAGGTTTAAAGAAGGGGGAGGTTTAAAGAGGGGGAGGTTTAAAGAGGGAGGGAGGTTTAAAGAGGGAGGGAGGTTTAAAGAG
>NW_023493676.1:790000-802500 GCF_013265735.2 Oncorhynchus mykiss
TACTGACCAGGAGCTGTCAGAATAAAGTGGACCTGATGGCTAAATGAGATGCTCAGACTCACTAGATGGTTAAACTCACCGTGGCTAAATATTTGACCAGGGTTACTGATCAAAACCTTAGAAAAACCTTGACAAAGTACAGGCTCAGTGAGCACAGCCTTGCCATTGAGATGGGTAGACACAGGAAAACTTGGCTCCCTGTAGAGGAAAGGCTGTGCAACCACTTAACCACAGCAGAACCTGGCTCCCTGTAGAGGAAAGGCTGTGCAACCACTGTACCACAGCAGAACCTGGCTCCCTGTAGAGGAAAGGCTGTGCAACCACTGCACAACAGCAGAACCTGAGACAGAGCTGCATTTCCTGACAAAATGTCAAAAAATATAAAACAATTAGAGAGTGTCATTTCGCCAAATGTGAAACCCTTATTCAAGGTTTCAAAGACCTCTCTGATGAGGACAGGCTACCCTTCCTGTTGGGGGAGGGATAGGCTACCCGTCCTGTTGGGGGAGGGATAGGCTACCCGTCCTGTTGGGGGAGGGACAGGCTACCTGTCCTGTTGGGGGAGGGATAGGCTACCCGTCCTGTTGGGGGAGGGACAGGCTACCTGTCCTGTTGGGGGAGGGATAGGCTACCCGTCCTGTTGGGGGAGGGACAGGCTACCTGTCCTGTTGGGGGAGGGATAGGCTACCCGTCCTGTTGGGGGAGGGATAGGCTACCCGTCCTGTTGGGGGAGGGATAGGCTACCCGTCCTGTTGGGGGAGGGACAGGCTACCCGTCCTGTTGGGGGAGGGATAGGCTACCCGTCCTGTTGGGGGAGGGACAGGCTACCTGTCCTGTTGGGGGAGGGATAGGCTACCCGTCCTGTTGGGGGAGGACAGAGAGCTCTGGGTTGGCAGCGCACTACATTGCTGCCTGCCATAAGATGAGGGACAGTGTCTGACAGACCAATCAACCTGCACATGTCCTCTACTGTATACTTATTGTTATTGTTCAATGTGTTGGTTATTTTGACACTTGGTTATTGTTGTTTCTGTTGTCCTGTTGACAATTTAGATTCTCATTTTGTTTCATATTGTAAATATCTAAAATAAGCGAGAGAGAGAGAGAGAGAGAGAGAGAGAGAGAGAGGGAGGGAGAGAGAGAGACATTGAGAGGTTGAGAGAGAGAGAGAGAGAGAGAGACGAGAGAGAGAGAGAGAGAGAGAGAGAGGGAGGGAGAGAGAGAGAAATTGAGAGGTTGAGAGAGAGAGAGAGAGAGAGAGAGAGAGACGAGAGAGAGAGAGAGAGAGAGAGAGAGAGAGACAAGAGAGAGAGAGACAAGAGAGAGAGAGGGAGACGGGAGAGAGAGAGAGAGAGAGAGAGAGAGAGAGAGAGAGAGAGAGAGAGAGAGAAAGAGAGAGAGAGAGAGAAAGAGAGAGGGAGAGAGAGAGGGAGGGACGAGGGTAAAGACTTCTATTATAATGTTTTGTCATCAGCGTTTAGCTGGCTTACCACACACACCAGCAGCACTAGATCAATATGACACAGAGAGAGAGAGACACACACACACAGTCAGCAGTTGACAGGATATCACCCATTCTTTTACCCTCGTCCGACACACACTCAGAGAGTCAGGCATAGAGGAACACTCTGATATGAACACTCTGACAGAAACACTCTGATAGGAACACTCTGGTAGAAACACTCTGATAGGAACACTCTGAGAGGAACACTCTGATAGGAACACTCTGATAGGAACACTCTGATAGGAACACTCTGGTAGAAACACTCTGATAGGAAAACTCTGACAGAAACACTCTGGACAGAAACACTCTGGTAGAAACACTCTGGTAGAAACACTCTGGTAGAAACACTCTGATAGGAACACTCTGATAGGAACATTCTGATAGGAACACTCTGATAGGAACACTCTGGTAGAAACACTCTGGTAGAAACACTCTGGACAGAAACACTCTGATAGGAACACTCTGGTAGAAACACTCTGATAGAAACACTCTGATAGAAACACTCTGATAGGAACCCTCTGATAGGAACACTCTGATAGGAACACTCTGATAGGAACACTCTGGACAGAAACACTCTGGACAGAAACACTCTGGAAAGAAACACTCTGGTAGAAACACTCTGGACAGAAACACTCTGGACAGAAACACTCTGGTAGAAACACTCTGGACAGAAACACTCTGGACAGAAACACTCAGATAGAAACACTCTGGATAGATACATCAACATAGCAAGCAGATCGATGACGCATCAATGACGTCGTCCCCACAGTGACGATACGTACATACCCCAACCAGAAGCCATGGATTACAGTCAACATCCGCACTGAGCTAAAGGCTAGAGCTGCCGCTTTCAAGAAGCGGGACACTAACCCAGAAGCTTATAAGAAATCTGACTATGCCCTCCAACAAACTATCCAACAGGCAAAGCCTCAAAACAGGACTAAGATCGAATCGTACTACACCGGCTCTGATGCTCGTCGGATGTGGCAGGGCTTGCAAACTATTACCGACTATAAAGGGAAACACAGGCGAGAGCTGCCCAGTGACACGAGCTTATCAGATGAGCTAAATAACTTCTATTCTCGCTTGAGGCAAATAACACTGAAACATGCATGAGAGCACCAGCTGTTCTGGAAGACTGTGTGTTCACGCTCTCCGAAGCCGATGTGAGTAAGACCTTTAAAGTCAACATTCACAAGGCTGCAGGGCCAGACGGATTACCAGGAAGTGTACTGCGAGCATGCCCTGACCAACTGCCAAGTGTCTTCACTGACCTTTTCAACCCCTCCCTGTCCGAGTCTGTAATTCCAACATGTTTTAAGCAGACCACCATAATGCCTGTGCCCAAGAACACCAAGGTAACCTACCTAAATGACTACCAACCCGTAGCACTCACGTCTGTAGCCATGAAGTGCCTTGAAAGGCTGGTCATGGCTCACATCAACACCATTATCCCAGAAACCCTAGACCCACTCCAATTTGCATACCGCCCCAACAGATCCACAGATGATGAAATCTCTATTGCACTCCACACTGCCCTTTCCCACCTGGACAGAAGGAACACCTATGTGAGAATGATATTCATTGACTACAGCTCAGCATTCAACACCATAGTGCCCTCAAAGCTCCTCAATAAGCTAAGAACCCTGGGACTAAACACCTCCCTCTGCAACTGTATCCTGGACTTCATGACGCGCCGCCCCCAGGTGGTAAGGGTAGGTAACAACTCATCCGCCCCACTGATCCTCAACACAGGGGCCCCTCGGGGGTGCCTGCTCAGTCCCCTCCTGTTCTCCCTGTTCACACATGACTGCATGGCCAGGCACGACTCTAAAACCAATATTACGTTTGCCGATGACACAACAGTGGTAAGCCTGATCACCGACAACGACGAGACAGCCTATAGGGAGGAGGTCAGAGACCTGGCCGTGTGGTGCCAGGATAGAAACCTCTCCCTCAACGCGATCAAGACAAAGGAGATGATTGTGGACTACAGGAACCGAGCACACCCCCATTCTCATCGACGGGGCTGTGATGGAGCAGGTTGAGAGCTTCTAGTTCCTTGGTATCCACATCACCAACAAACTAACATGGTCCAAGCACAACAAGACAGTCGTGAAGAGGGCACGACAAAGCCTATTCCCCCTCAGGAGACTGAAAAGATTTGTCATGGGTTCTCAGATCCTCAAAAGGTTCTACAGCTGCACCATCAAGAGTATCCTGACTGGTTGCGTCACTGCCTGGTATGGCAACTGCTCGGCCTCTGACCGCAAGGCATTACAGAGGGTAGTACGAACAGCCCAGTACATCACTGGGGCCAAGCTTCCTGCCATCCAGGACCTCTATACCAAGCGGTGTCAGAGAAAGGCCCTACAAATTGTCAAAGACTCAAACCACCCTAGTCATAGACTGTTCTCTCTGCTACCGCAGGGCAAGCGGAACCGGAGTGCCAAGTCCCGTAGGGGTGAGACGGCCAAGAGACCAGAGGTGGCAGAACGGAGTGCTCGGGTTGGGCTGCAGGGTTTGAGCCTGATGGTAGGGAGGGGCAGTTCCTTCTTATTGCTCCGTAGGTAAAAGCACCAGGGGTCTTAAAGTGGATGAGCGCTTCGACTGGAAGCCAGTGGAGGAGCAGGGTGACATGAGACAACCTGGGGAGGTTGAACACCAGGTGGGCTGCGGCATTTCTGGATAAGTTGCAGGGGTTTGATGGCAAAAGCGGGGAGCCCAGCCAACAGAGAGTTGTAGAGGAGCCCAGCCAACAGAGAGTTGTAGAGGAGCCCAGCCAACAGAGAGTTGTAGAGGAACCCAGCCAACAGAGAGTTGTAGAGGAGCCCAGCCAACAGAGAGTTGTAGAGGAGCCCAGCCAACAGAGAGTTGTAGAGGAGCCCAGCCAACAGAGAGTTGTAGGGGAGCCCAGCCAACAGAGAGTTGTAGGGGAACCCAGCCAACAGAGAGTTGTAGAGCAACCCAGCCAACAGAGAGTTGTAGGGGAGTCCAGCCGGGAGAGAGTTGTAGGGGAACCCAGCCAACAGAGAGTTGTAGGGGAGTCCAGCCAACAGAGAGTTGTAGGGGAGTCCAGCCGGGAGAGAGTTGTAGGGGAACCCAGCCAACAGAGAGTTGTAGGGGAGTCCAGCCAACAGAGAGTTGCAGTAGTCCAGACGGGAGAGAGTTGCAGTAGTCCAGACGGGAGAGAGTTGTAGGGGAGCCCAGCCAACAGAGTTGCAGTAGTCCAGACGAGAGAGAGTTGTAGAAGAGTCCAGCCAACAGAGAGTTGCAGTAGTCCAGACGGGAGAGAGTTGTAGAGGAACCCAGCCAACAGAGAGTTGTAGGGGAGCCCAGCCAACAGAGTTGCAGAAGTCCAGACGGGAGAGAGTTGTAGAGGAACCCAGCCAACAGAGAGTTGTAGAGGAGCCCAGCCGGGAGAGAGTTGTAGAGGAGCCCAGCCAACAGAGAGTTGTAGAGGAGCCCAGCCTGGAGAGAGTTGTAGGGGAACCCAGCCAACAGAGAGTTGTAGAGGAGCCCAGCCGGGAGAGAGTTGTAGAGGAGTCCAGACAACAGAGAGTTGTAGAGGAGCCCAGCCAACAGAGAGTTGTAGGGGAGCCCAGCCGGGAGAGAGTTGTAGAGGAACCCAGACAACAGAGAAGTTGTAGAGGAGCCCAGCCGGGAGAGAGTTGTAGAGGAGCCCAGCCAACAGAGAGTTGTAGAGGAGCCCATACATAAGAGAGTTGTATAGGAACCCAGACAACAGAGAAGTTGTAGAGGAGCCCAGCCAACAGAGAGTTGTAGAGGAACCCAGCCAACAGAGAGTTGTAGAGGAGCCCAGCCAACAGAGAGTTGTAGGGGAACCCAACCAACAGAGAGTTGTAGGGGAGTCCAGCCAACAGAGAGTTGTAGGGGAGTCCAGCCGGGAGAGAGTTGTAGGGGAACCCAGCCAACAGAGAGTTGTAGGGGAGTCCAGCCAACAGAGAGTTGCAGTAGTCCAGACGGGAGAGAGTTGCAGTAGTCCAGACGGGAGAGAGTTGTAGGGGAGCCCAGCCAACAGAGTTGCAGTAGTCCAGACGAGAGAGAGTTGTAGAAGAGTCCAGCCAACAGAGAGTTGCAGTAGTCCAGACGGGAGAGAGTTGTAGAGGAACCCAGCCAACAGAGAGTTGTAGGGGAGCCCAGCCAACAGAGTTGCAGAAGTCCAGACGGGAGAGAGTTATAGAGGAACCCAGCCAACAGAGAGTTGTAGAGGAGCCCAGTCGGGAGAGAGTTGTAGAGGAGCCCAGCCAACAGAGAGTTGTAGAGGAGCCCAGCCTGGAGAGAGTTGTAAGGGAACCCAGCCAACAGAGAGTTGTAGAGGAGCCCAGCCGGGAGAGAGTTGTAGAGGAGTCCAGACAACAGAGAGTTGTAGAGGAGCCCAGCCAACAGAGAGTTGTAGGGGAGCCCAGCCGGGAGAGAGTTGTAGAGGAACCCAGACAACAGAGAAGTTGTAGAGGAGTCCAACCAACAGAGAGTTGTAGAGGAATCCAGCCAACAGAGAGTTGTAGAGGAGACCATACATAAGAGAGTTGTAGAGGAACCCAGACAACAGAGAAGTTGTAGAGGAGCCCAGCCAACAGAGAGTTGTAGAGGAACCCAGCCAACAGAGAGTTGTAGAGGAGCCCAGCCAACAGAGAGTTGTAGGGGAACCCAACCAACAGAGAGTTGTAGGGGAACCCAGCCAACAGAGAGTTGTAGAGGAGCCCAGCCAACAGAGAGTTGTAGAGGAGCCCAGCCAACAGAGAGTTGTAGGGGAGCCCAGCCAACAGAGAGTTGTAGGGGAACCCAGCCAACAGAGAGTTCTAGAGGAACCCAGCCAACAGAGAGTTGTAGGGGAGTCCAGCCGGGAGAGAGTTGTAGGGGAACCCAGCCAACAGAGAGTTGTAGGGGAGTCCAGCCAACAGAGAGTTGTAGGGGAGTCCAGCCGGGAGAGAGTTGTAGGGGAACCCAGCCAACAGAGAGTTGTAGGGGAGTCCAGCCAACAGAGAGTTGCAGTAGTCCAGACGGGAGAGAGTTGCAGTAGTCCAGACGGGAGAGAGTTGTAGGGGAGCCCAGCCAACAGAGTTGCAGTAGTCCAGACGAGAGAGAGTTGTAGAAGAGTCCAGCCAACAGAGAGTTTCAGTAGTCCAGACGGGAGAGAGTTGTAGAGGAACCCAGCCAACAGAGAGTTGTAGAGGAGCCCAGCCGGGAGAGAGTTGTAGAGGAGCCCAGCCAACAGAGAGTTGTAGAGGAGCCCAGCCTGGAGAGAGTTGTAGGGGAACCCAGCCAACAGAGAGTTGTAGAGGAGCCCAGCCGGGAGAGAGTTGTAGAGGAGTCCAGCCAACAGAGAGTTGTAGGGGAACCCAGCCAACAGAGAGTTGTAGAGGAGTCCAGCCAACAGAGAGTTGTAGAGGAGTCCAGCCAACAGAGAGTTGTAGAGGAGTCCAGCCAACAGAGAGTTGTAGGGGAACCCAGCCAACAGAGAGTTGTAGAGGAGTCCAGCCAACAGAGAGTTGTAGAGGAGCCCAGCCGGGAGAGAGTTGTAGAGGAGCCCAGCCAACAGAGAGTTGTAGAGGAGCCCAGCCTGGAGAGAGTTGTAGGGGAACCCAGCCAACAGAGAGTTGTAGAGGAGCCCAGCCGGGAGAGAGTTGTAGAGGAGTCCAGCCAACAGAGAGTTGTAGGGGAACCCAGCCAACAGAGAGTTGTAGAGGAGTCCAGCCAACAGAGAGTTGTAGAGGAGTCCAGCCAACAGAGAGTTGTAGAGGAGTCCAGCCAACAGAGAGTTGTAGAGGAGCCCAGCCGGGAGAGAGTTGTAGAGGAGCCCAGCCAACAGAGAGTTGTAGAGGAGCCCAGCCTGGAGAGAGTTGTAGGGGAACCCAGCCAACAGAGAGTTGTAGAGGAGCCCAGCCGGGAGAGAGTTGTAGAGGAGTCCAGCCAACAGAGAGTTGTAGGGGAACCCAGCCAACAGAGAGTTGTAGAGGAGTCCAGCCAACAGAGAGTTGTAGAGGAGTCCAGCCAACAGAGAGTTGTAGAGGAGTCCAGCCAACAGAGAGTTGTAGGGGAACCCAGCCAACGGAGAGTTGTAGAGGAGTCCAGCCGGGAGAGAGTTGTAGGGGAACCCAGCCAACAGAGAGTTGTAGGGGAACCCAGCCAACAGAGAGTTGTAGAGGAGTCCAGCCGGGAGAGAGTTGTAGAGGAACCCAGCCAACAGAGAGTTGTAGAGGAGCCCAGCCGGGAGAGAGTTGTAGGGGAACCCAGCCAACAGAGAGTTGTAGGGGAGTCCAGCCAACAGAGAGTTTCAGTAGTCCAGACGGGAGAGAGTTGTAGAGGAGCCCAGACGGGAGAGGACAAGGGCCTGGATTAGGATCTGAGCCGTTTCCTGTGTGAGGTAGAGAGTCTACGGATGGTGCAGAGCATGAACCTGCAGGAGCGCGTACTGCTTTAATATTTGTCCCAGTATAATTGAGTAGTTTTATCCCGGCTAAGACACATCTGAGAGCATGTTGGGAAAGACAAGTGAGATGCTTCCGGATGGGAACGCTGAACAAACAGACTTCCTGATCAACAAGAGATTAACACAGAGACACACATACACACACACACAATGCAGACACACACACACACACTGCAGACACACACACACACCGTGCAGACACACACACACACACACACACACACACACACACATACACACTGCAGACACACACACACACCGTGCAGACACACACACACACACACACACACACACTGCAGACACACACACACACACACACCGTGCAGACACACACACACACACACACACCGTGCAGACACACACACACACACACACAAACACTGTGCAGACAAAAACACACACACTGTGCAGACACACACACACACACACACACATACACACCGTGCAGACACACACACACACACACACACATACACACACACAGACACACACACACCATGCAGACACACACACACACCATGCACACACACACACACACAAAAACACACACACACACCATGCACACACACACACACACCGTGCAGACAAAAACACACACCGTGCAGACACAAACACAAACACACCGTGCAGACACACAAACACACACACACACACCATGCAGACACACACACACACACACACAAACACACACACACACACACACCATGCAGACACACACACACACACACACACGCCGTGCAGACACAAACACACACACACACCGTGCAGACACAAACACACACACACCGTGCAGACACACACACACACACACACAAACACACACACACATCATGCAGACACAAACACACACACACCGTGCAGACACACACACACATACACACACAAACACAAACACACACACACCGTGCAGACACACACACACACACACACACCATGCAGACACACACACACACACCGTGCAGACACACACACACACCGTGCAGACACAAACACACACACACCGTGCAAACACACACACACACACACACACACACGAACACACACACACCGTGCAAACACACACACACACACACACAAACACACACACACCGTGCAGACACAAACACACACACACACACACCGTGCAGACACACAAACACACAGAAACGAACACGGATGACAATTAATCAGCCAATAGTAGTGTCTGCTGCAAGTGAAGAGCACACTGTTAATCACAGTGTTAGTACTAATGACACCTAACACAAACCCCCACCACCCTGAGGTAAAACACAAGGAGTCACAGTGTTAGTACTAATGACACCTAACACAAACCCCCACCACCCTGAGGTAAACCACAAGGAGTCACAGCATTATCTACCTCTTTAACTACAGACCACCCTGAGGTAAACCACAAGGAGTCACAGTGTTAGTACTAATGACACCTAACACAAACCCCCACCACCCTGAGGTAAAACACAAGGAGTCACAGTGTCCTCTACCTCTCTAACTACAGACCACCCTGAGGTAAACCACAAGGAGTCACAGTGTTCTCTACCTTTCTAACTACAGACCACCCTGAGGTAAACCACAAGGAGTCACAGTGTTCTCTACCTCTCTTTATAACTACAGACCACCCTGAGGTAAACCACAAGGAGTCACAGTGTTATCTACCTCTCTTTCTAACTACAGACCACCCTGAGGTAAACCACAAGGAGTCACAGTGTTCTCTACCTCTCTTTCTAACTACAGACCACCCTGAGGTAAACCACAAGGAGTCACAGTGTTCTCTACCTCTCTAACTACAGACCACCCTGAGGTAAAACACAAGGAGTCACAGTGTTCTCTACCTCTCTAACTACAGACCACCCTGAGGTAAACCACAAAGAGTCACAGTGTCCTATACCTCTCTTTCTAACTACAGACCACCCTGAGGTAAACCACAAGGAGTCACAGTGTTCTCTACCTCTCTAACTACAGACCACCCTGAGGTAAACCACAAGGAGTCACAGTGTCCTATACCTCTCTTTCTAACTACAGACCACCCTGAGGTAAAACACAAGGAGTCACAGTGTTCTCTGTCTCTCTAACTACAGACCACCCTGAGGTAAAACACAAGGAGTCACAGTGTCCTATACCTCTCTTTCTAACTACAGACCACCCTGAGGTAAAACACAAGGAGTCACAGTGTTCTCTACCTCTCTAACTACAGACCACCCTGAGGTAAAACACAAAGAGTCACAGTGTTCTCTACCTCTCTTTCTAACTACAGACCACCCTGAGGTAAACCACAAGGAGTCACAGTGTTCTCTACCTCTCTAACTACAGACCACCCTGAGGTAAAACACAAGGAGTCACAGTGTTCTCTACCTCTCTAACTACAGACCACCCTGAGGTAAACCACAAGGAGTCACAGTGTTCTCTACCTCTCTTTATAACTACAGACCACCCTGAGGTAAAACACAAGGAGTCACAGTGTTCTCTACCTCTCTAACTACAGACCACCCTGAGGTAAACCACAAGGAGTCACAGTGTTCTCTACCTCTCTTTATAACTACAGACCACCCTGAGGTAAACCACAAGGAGTCACAGTGTTCTCTACCTCTCTAACTACAGACCACCCTGAGGTAAAACACAAGGAGTCACAGTGTTCTCTGTCTCTCTAACTACAGACCACCCTGAGGTAAACCACAAGGAGTCACAGTGTTCTCTACCTCTCTTTCTAACTACACCATTCAGCTAGTTAGGCTAATACACACACACACACACACACACACACACACACACACACACACACCCACACACACACACACAGAAACACAACACACACACACAGACACACACACAAGCAAATACACCACACACACACACACACACACACACACACACACACACACACACACACACACACACACACACACACACACACACACACACACACACACAGCAACACAATACACACACACACACACACACACACACACAGTAACACAATACACACACACACACACAGTAACACAATACACACACACACACAGTAACACAATACACACACACTGTAACACAATACACACACACAGTAACACAATACACACACACACACAGTAACACAATACACACAGTAACACAATACACACACACAGTAACACACAGTAACACAATACACACACACACACCTGACCTGTTTTCAATTTGCGAACTAAACGTAATGGCTAGGGGAAAGTTTTACCAATTCCACTCTCAACCACAGAGACACACACACTAACACAACACGCACACTAACACAACACACACACTAACACAACACACACTAACACAACACACACCCCTCCTCTCGCTGTTCCAATCATACAGGTCTCTCCTGATTTGTTGAGGAAGAAAAGCAATTTATTAACTGTTATCTCGGGGCCTGTACTCACACACACACACTAACACAACACACACACTAACACAACACACACACACACACACACACACACACACACCACACACAACACACACATACACACACAGACACACACACACACACTAACACAACACACACACACACACACACACACACACACACCACACACAACACACACATACACACACAGACACACATACACACACACACACACACACACACACCACACACAACACACACATACACACACAGACACACACACACACACACACACACACACACACACACACACACACACACACACACACACACACAGACACTTCATGAAACACAGCCACCTTTAGCAGCGTTGGATGCTCCACTAGAGCAGCCGTTAAAATCACCTCATATTTAACACATTAAACTGCAGCCTGTAATCAAGTGACGAGAGGAGGAGTGACACACAGCCTCCTGGGGAGAAGCTGTTTCCATAGCTACCAGGTAAGAAATGAATCCCGTACAACAGGAAATGCAAATCAATTTCTCTCTCTCTCTCTCTGTCTCTCTCTCTCTCTCTCTCTCTCTCTCTCTCTCTCTCTCTCTCTCTCTCTCTCTCTCTCTCTCTCTCTCTCTCTCTCTCTCTCTCTCTCAGCAACAAGAGACAGTGGAACAAGGTGAGGAGCAGGAGAGGACAGGGCTAATCTTTGGTAAAATGACGGATTAGTAAATTTAGAGAGCAGGTGAATGATTCATATCAACATGAAACACGTATCTTAGACCTACACACAAACACACGCACGGTACACACACACACGCACAGTACACACACACACACTCACTCCTCTAAATCTACCCTATTAGTGTCAGGGGGATTAGAGAGGGATTACGACTAACTACGCTAAAATGTCAGGATTTCTCTAATCATAACCCATCCTCTCTCTCCCTATGCCTCTCTCCATCTCCCCCTCACACTACCCTTCTCTCTCTCTCCTTCATCTCCCCCTCCCTCCACCCTTCTCTCTCTCTCCTTCATCTTCCCCTCCGTTTACCCTTCTCTACCTCTCTCCTTCTCCTTCATCTCCCCTCCCTCTACCCTTCTCTCTCTCTCCTTCATCTCCCCTCCCTCTACCCTACTATCCCTTTCCACTCCCTCTCGCTCTCTCCCTGCATCTCTCTCTCCC
>NW_023493676.1:807500-827500 GCF_013265735.2 Oncorhynchus mykiss
ATACCAATCGAGGGAACATATGGAAAAAGGTTATTTGCAACCATTTCCCTTTCTCAAAAAAGAGGGGCATCAGCCAAGGATGTCAGATCAGCATTTTTGAAGAAGCTGACCAGAGCAACACATATCAAACAGTAAACTTATATAATAATGGAACTGTATTGATACAAGGCAATGATTCAAGCCTCCAGGCTTTTGAGAATAGCAGACGCTGACATCATCTCAGAAAATGAGGAAAAAGTCAAGGAGGGAGATGGAGAAAAGCAGACCCCAATGGTCTCTGTGACCCAGCAGGAAGCCCTCAACGTCCCTTTACCTACCTCACCTGCAGCAGACAGAGTCAAGGACATGACAATTTCAATAAGAACACCTGCTAAGCAACGTTTCCACAACACCCTCTCTCTAGTCGAAGCAGAGGTCATAGAACTCAGAGAGAACAAGCTTCAAGAGGAGGACACTGTCCAGAAACTCAAAGAAGAGATGAAACAGTTCAGGGAGGAGAGCAGAGCATCTATAGCTAAATTAGAAAGCAGAATGGACAAGCTGAGTCAGACAAATGATGACCTCAGAGACCATCTGAGCACAACAAGAAAGGAGCTCGAACAAAAAGAGAGGTACATTGACACCCACAACCGGCAGAGAGTCATTGTGTCCTCTGCATCTAGAGAACATGTCCACCAGCTTGGTACAACACAAGCAGAACCTGAGACCAGCATGGCCTCCACTACACAGCCGGATGACACTGCACCAGCCTACCAGTCTGCTCCAGCCCAGGTCAACCTACCAGCCTCTCAGTCTGCTCCAGCCCAGGTCAACCTACCAGCCTCCCAGTCTGCTCCAGCACAGGTCAGAATACCAGCATCCCAGTCTGCTCCAGCCCAGGTTAACCTACCAGCCTCCCAGTCTGCTCCAGCCCAGGTTAACCTACCAGCCTCCCAGTCTGCTGCAGCCCAGGTCAGAATACCAGCCTCCCAGTCTGCTCCACCCAGACAATCACCCACAACTGCAATCCTATTTGATTCAAATGGGAAGTTCTTAGTCCAGGAAAGATTATTCCCTAGACACCAGGTGTATAAGTTCTGGTGTCCTACAACTGAGAGTGCAATGCAGCTACTCAGTCAGACCAGGATTGACACCCCTGACAACATCATCATCCACACTGGCACAAACGACCTTCATGCCAAAGGTGAAAATGTATCTGGGGCAGTGAGAAGAGTGGCAGAACGGGCACAGGCTATGTTCCCAACAACCAATATAGTTGTGTCCACCCTCCTACCAAGAAAAGACTTCCCAGGAAAGTTGATCGACAAAATAAATCAACAGATCACTGTGGATTGTGCCTCACTGCTCAACGTCAGAACGGCTCACCACCCCACTCTGACATGTCAACACTTATATGATAATATACATCTTGATCAGGACAGTATCAGAACCTTTGCCAAGGACCTAAAAGATGCAACACTTGGCAGGGACCCACACACCCATCACCCCAGCAACAAAGGTCCCCCGCCCCACCTTCTGAAACAACAGTACCTCCACCATCCCGAGGAGAAAAGAGCCAGACATGGCTTATTACAGCACAGCTCTACTAGACCAGGCCCAACACAGCACAGCTCTACTAGACCTGGCCCATCACAACACAGCTCTACTAGACCCGGCCCATCACAACACAGCTCTACTAGACCTGACCCATCACAACACAGCTCTACTAGACCTGGCCCATCACAACAACTCCCTAACCATCGCACTACTGACCATATATACACCTTACACACACTAATTAATAAACACGTCCACCAAAAAAAAGAGGGCAAAATCTTTGCTTGCTTTATTGACTTTAAAAAAGCATTTGATTCGATTTGGCACGAAGGGCTATTCTAAAAAATTCTACAAAGTGGGCTTGGTGGTAAGGTGTATGACTTAATAAAATGTATGTACACAGAAAATAAGTGTGCAATAAAAATCAAAAACCAAAGAACAGAATTTTTTTCACAATGTCGAGGTGTGAGACAAGGCTGCAATTTGAGTCCAAATCTTTTCAACATTTATATCAATGAATTAGCAGACATGTTGGACCAATCTCCAGCCCCAGGACTCACACTATTTGACACAGAGGTGAAATACCTGCTATATGCTGATGACTTGGTACTTCTATCACCAACCAAAGAAGGTCTTCAACAAAACATTAATATTCTGGAGCAATATTGCCATAATTGGGCCCTGGCAGTAAATTTCCAAAAAACTAAAATCATGATTTTCCAAAAAAAAACCAGATGTCAGAAACAAAAATGTAAATTCACCCTGAACAACACCTTAATTGAACACACAAAAAATTACACCTACCTTGGTCTGACCATATCTGCATCGGGAAACTTTAATATGGCAGTGAAGGCACTCAAAGAAAAAGCCCGCAGAGCAATGTATGCAATAAAAATGAAATTATTCAAAATCAACATCCCAATTAGAATTTGGACTAAAATATTTGACAGTGTAATCCTACCAATAGCACTTTATGGAAGTGAGGTTTGGGGGCCACTCAATAAACTGGATTTTAAAATGTGGGACAAACATCCAATTGAAACCCTACATGCAGAATTCTGTCGGAAAATTCTACAAGTCCAGAGAAATACACCAACTAATGCATGTAGGGCAGAATTGGGCCGTTTTCCAGTAATAATGAAAATACAGAAAAGATCATTAAAATTTTGGCTACATCTAAATTCAAGTCCAAATTCGAGTCTGCAATTTAAAGCACTTCAAGCCCAAGAGCTGAGCCCAGAAACGAGCCCTCTCAGTCAGCTGGTGTTGGACCTCACCAATCAAGCTGACACCAGCACTGCTTCAAAAGAAAGAATTCCAATAAACAAAATCATGAACCAATCAAAGGAATCATATTTACAATACTGGAAAAACGAAACAAAATCCCAAAGCCGACTAAATTGCTATCTGACCCTAAACAGAGAATATGAATTGGCTGATTATCTCTACTCTGTCAGAGATACGAAGCAGAGACAGATCCTTACCAAGTACAGGCTGAGTGACCACCGATTGGCAATAGAAACCGGCAGACATAAAAAGACATGGCTACCCAAAGAGGAGCGTGTATGTGGTCACTGCATGACAGGGGAGGTAGAGACAGAGATGCACTTTCTCCTTTAATGTGATAAATATTCCTCACAAAGAGATTCATTATTCACAGAAATGACTACATATATTCCACATTTTTACAAATTGAACCCAGAGGAAAAACTAAGAATACTCATGGGCGAAGGAGCAATGGCTCCTCTTGCAGCCAAATATGTATTTTCCTGCCATAGCCTGAGGGACACTGAATAATAACATCTGCATAGTAAACAGTAACTTACTTATTATTACTATTATTGTTATTACTATAATTATTAATGTTTACTGTAGACTGTTACCATTTTATTGTTATTATTTTTGTATTTAATTTTGTATTATTATTTACTACCATTTTATATTATTATTTGCTATCATTTATAATTTTGTTACAATGTATATTGTATACATTGTTGCTTTGGCAATATTGACACAATGTTTTTCATGCCAATAAAGCAGCTTGAATTTGAATTTGAATTTGATAGAGAGAGAGAGAGAGAGGAGAGACAGAGAGAGATAGAGAGAGAGAGAGAGAAAGGTTTGGAGAGAGACAGAAAGAAACAGAAAGAGACAGAGAGAGACAGAGAGACAGAGAGAGATAGAGAGAGAGAGAGAGACAGAGAGACAGAGAGAGAGAGAGAGAGAGAGAGAGAGAGAGAGGGAGAGAGAGGGAGAGAGAGACAGAGAGAGAGAGGTTTAATAGCTGAACAGGATTAGTAATGAAAAGGGAACGTGGTGGTGAGGAGATGGTTGACCTTCTCAATGACACGGTCATTCAATCAGCCTTATCACACACACACACACACACACATACACACACACACACACACACACACAAAAACCCAGTACATAAATACACCACATACAGCCCAAACACTCCCAGATAGCTCAGTCCCAGGACAAGACAAGTTCTCTCTCCTCTCTCTCTCTCCTCTCTCTCTCAGCACTAGGACAAGACAAGTTCTCTCTCCGCTCTCTCTCTCCTCTCTCTCTCAGCACTAGGACAAGACAAGTTCTCTCTCCTCTCTCTCTCCTCTCTCTCTCTCTCCTCTCTCTCTCAGCACTAGGACAAGACAAGTTCTCTCTCCTCTCTCTCTCCTATCTCTCTCGCTCCTCTCTCTCTCAGCACTAGGACAAGACAAGTTCTCTCTCCGCTCTCTCGCTCCTCTCTCTCTCAGCACTAGGACAAGACCAGTTCTCTCTCCTCTCTCTCTCCTCTCTCTCTCTCTCTCTCAGCACTAGGACAAGACAAGTTCTCTCTCCTCTCTCTCTCCTCTCTCTCTCTCTCCTCTCTCTCTCAGCACTAGGACAAGACAAGTTCTCTCTCCTCTCTCTCTCTCCTCTCTCTCTCTCTCCTCTCTCTCTCAGCACTAGGACAAGACAAGTTCTCTCTCCGCTCTCTCTCCTCTCTCTCAGCACTAGGACAAGACAAGTTCTCTCTCCTCTCTCTCTCCTCTCTCTCTCTCTCCTCTCTCTCTCAGCACTAGGACAAGACAAGTTCTCTCTCCTCTCTCTCTCTACTCTCTCTCTCTCTCTCTCAGCACTAGGACAAGACAAGTTCTCTCTCCGCTCTCTCTCTCCTCTCTCTCTCAGCACTAGGACAAGACAAGTTCTCTCTCCTCTCTCTCTCCTCTCTCTCTCTCCTCTCTCTCTCAGCACTAGGACAAGACAAGTTCTCTCTCCTCTCTCTCTCCTCTGTCTCTCTCTCCTCTCTCTCTCAGCACTAGGACAAGACAAGTTCTCTCTCCGCTCTCTCTCTCCTCTCTCTCTCTCCTCTCTCTCTCAGCACTAGGACAAGACAAGTTCTCTCTCCTCTCGCTCTCTCCTCTCTTCTCTCCTCTCTCTCTCATCTCTCCTCTCTTCTCTCCTCTCTCTCTCCTCTCTCTCTCAGCACTAGGACAAGATAAGTTCTCTCTCCTCTCTCTCTCCTCTCTCTCAGTACTAGGACAAGACAAGTTCTCTCTCCTCTCTCTCTCATCTCTCCTCCCTTCTCTCCTCTCTCTCTCAGCACTAGGACAAGACAAGTTCTCTCTCATCTCTCTCTCATCTCTCCTCTCTTCTCTCCTCTCTCTCTCAGCACTAGGACAAGATAATTTCTCTCTCCTCTCTCTCTCCTCTCTCTCAGCACTAGGACAAGACAAGTTCTCTCTCCTCTCTCTCTCCTCTCTCTCAGCACTAGGACAAGACAAGTTATCTCTCCTCTCTCAATCTCGTCACCAAAAGTTGATCCTCAAACACAGTGGGTCCAGAAGTGAGCTCTGTTGTGTGAGAAAGGAGAGAAGCATGACGGTCTGTCCTGAAACAGGTGTTTAGAAACAGGAGACTGGGAAATGGAAAGGAAAGAAGCATGACGGTCTGTCTGTCCTGAAACAGGTGTTTAGAAACAGGAGACTGGGAAATGGAAAGGAGAGAAGCATGACGGTCTGTCTGTCCTGAAACAGGTGTTTAGAAACAGGAGACTGGGAAATAGAAAGGAGAGAAGCATGACGGTCTGTCTTGAAACAGGAGACTGGGAAATAGAAAGGAGAGAAGCATGACGGTCTGTCTGTCCTGAAACAGGTGTTTAGAAACAGGAGACTGGGAAATAGAAAGGAGAGAAGCATGACGGTCTGTCCTGAAACAGGTGTTTAGAAACAGGAGACTGGGAAATAGAAAGGAGAGAAGCATGACGGTCTGTCCTGAAACAGGAGACTGGGAAATAGAAAGGAGAGAAGCATGACGGTCTGTCCTGAAACAGGAGACTGGGAAATAGAAAGGAGAGAAGCATGACGGTCTGTCCTGAAACAGGAGACTGGGAAATAGAAAGGAGAGAAGCATGACGGTCTGTCCTGAAACAGGAGACTGGGAAATAGAAAGGAGAGAAGCATGACGGTCTGTCCTGAAACAGGAGACTGGGAAATAGAAAGGAGAGAAGCATGACGGTCTGTCCTGAAACAGGAGACTGGGAAATAGAAAGGAGAGAAGCATGACGGTCTGTCCTGAAACAGGAGACTGGGTTCTTTATTCTACCATTTTTTCAACCCTTTCAGACACAAAGCAGTTAAATCTCTTTCTGCCTTTGATCTCCGCTCAGCATCTCTCACCACCTACCACTCCCTTACACACACACGCACACACACACGCACAATCACACACACACACACACACACACACACACAAGCCTTACAGGCTTACACACACAAGCCTTACAGGCTTACACACACACGCACACACACACACACGCACAATCACACACACAAGCCTTACAGGCTTACACACACACACACACGCACACGCATGCACACACACCCACACACACACACACTCCTTTACAGGCTTACACAGACACAGACACACACACACACACACACGCACACACACACACACACACACACTCCCTTACAGGCTTAAACACAAGCCCATTCCTGCACATATCTTGCACAAAAGATCCAATTCCACACATTCACACCTCAACCACCAGGAGGTTTATGTTAAACTGGGTCTGGTGTTAAAGCAACAGCAGACTGATAAATAGTCCCCTTTACTATACTAGAACTGAGAGAGAGAGAGAGAGCGGGAGAGAGAGAGAGAGAGAGAGAGACATTTCCTCAATGAAAACAATGTATTGAGCAAATGTCAAATTGGCTTTTTACCAAATTACCGTACAACAGACCATGTATTCACCCTGCACACCCTAATTGACAACCAAACAAACCAAAACAAAGGCAAAGTCTTCGCATGCTTTGTTGATTTCAAAAAAGCCTTCGACTCAATTTGGCATGAGAGTCTGCTATACAAACTGATGGAAAGTGGTGTTGGGGGTAAAACATATGACATTATAAAATCAATGTACACAAACAACAAGTGTGCGGTTAAAATTGGCAAAAAACACACAAATTTCTTCACACAGGGTCGTGGGGTGAGACAGGGATGCAGCTTAAGCCCCACACTCGAAAAGTCTGCAGCACCCGGCCTCACCCTACTAGAATCTGAAGTCAAATGTCTGCTGTTTGCTGATGATCTGGTGCTTCTGTCACCAACCAAGGAGGGCCTACAGCAGCACCTAGATCTTATGCACAGATTCTGTCAGACCTGGGCCCTGACAGTAAATCTCAATAAGACCAAAATAATGGTGTTCCAAAAAAGCTCCAGTCACCAGAACCACAAATACAAATTCCATCTAGACACTGTTGCTCTAGAGCACACAAAAAACTATACATACCTTGGCCTAAACATCAGCGCCACAGGTAACTTCCACAAAGCTGTGAACGATCTGAGAGACAAGGCAAGAAGGGCATTCTATGCCATCAAAAGGAACATAAATTTCAACATACCAATTAGGATTTGGCTAAAAATACTTGAATCAGTCATAGAGCCCATTGCCCGTTATGGTTGTGAGGAAGACTTCACAAAATGGGACAAACACCAAATTGAGACTCTGCACGCAGAATTCTGCAAAAATATCCTCCGTGTACAACGTAGAACACCAAATAATGCAGAATTAGGCCGATACCCACTAATTATCAAAATCCAGAAAAGAGCTGTTAAATTCTATAACCACCTAAAAGGAAGCGATTCCCAAACCTTCCATAACAAAGCCATCACCTACAGAGAGATGAACCTGGAGAAGAGTCCCCTAAGCAAGCTGGTCCTGGGGCTCTGTTCACAAACACAAACACACCCTACAGAGCCCCAGGACAACAGCACAATTAGACCCAACCAAATCATGAGAAAACAAAAAGATAATTACTTGACACATTGGAAAGAATTAACAAAAAAACAGAGCAAACTAGAATGCTATTTGGCCCTACACAGAGAGTACACAGCGGCAGAATACCTGACCACTGTGACTGACCCAAAATTAAGGAAAGCTTTGACTATGTACAGACTCAGTGAGCATAGCCTTGCTATTGAGAAAGGCCGCCGTAGGCAGACATGGCTCTCAAGAGAAGACAGGCTATGTGCTCACTGCCCACAAAATGAGGTTAAAAACTGAGCTGCACTTCCTAACCTCCTGCCCAATGTATGACCATATTAGAGATACATATTTCCCCTTAGATTACACAGACCCACAAAGAATTTGAAAACAAATCCAATTTTGAAAAACTCCCATATCTACTGGGTGAAATTCCACAGTGTGCCATCACATCAGCAAGATTTGTGACCTGTTGCCACGAGAAAAGGGCAACCAGTGAAGAACAAACACCATTGTAAATACAACCCATATTTATGCTTATTTATTTTATCTTGTGTACTTTAACCATTTGTACATTGTTAAAACACTGTATATATAATATGACATTTGTAATGTCTTTACTGTTTTGAAACCTCTGTATGTGTAATGTTTACTGTTAATTTTTGTTGTTTTTCACTTTATATATGATCTACCTCACTTGCTTTGGCAATGTTAACACATGTTCCCCATGCCAATAAAGCCCTTGAATTGAATTGAATTGAATTGAGAGAGAGAGAGAGAGAGAGAGAGACAGAGAGACAGAGAGAGAGAGAGAGAAACAGAGAGACAGAAAGACAGAGAGAGAGAGAGAGAGAGAGAGAGACAGAGAGACAGAGAGACAGAGAGAGAGAGAGAGAGAGAGAAACAGAGAGACAGAGAGACAGAGAGAGAGGGAGACAGAGAGACAGAGAGACAGAGAGACAGAGAGGGAGAGAGAGAGAGAGACAGAGAGACAGAGAGAGAGAGAGAGAGAGAGACAGAGAGACAAAGAGAGAGAGAGAGAGAGAGAGAGAGAGAGAGAGAGAGAGAGAGAGAGAGAGAGAGAGAGAGAGCGGGAGAGAGAGACAGAGACAGAGACAGAGACAGAGACAGAGACAGAGAGAGAGACTGGATCTGGTGTTAAAGCCCATCCCCTAGTACTGAGAGAGAGAGGGGGGGGATAAAATGAACCAAAAGAGCTTTTCGTTTGACTAAAAATCTGTTTGCTGAGAGAGTTACTGTTTCTTGGCAGCCGGTCAGTCTGTCTGATACACACTCTGACATGTGACAAATAACATTTGATTCTATTTTTTGACAGTCAGTACAATATATTAACATCTCAGCTCTACTCTACTCTGAGGTAGGAATCATCCATTATTCAGGACAGAAACCAGGAGAGATGGAGAGAACGTGAGAACGAGAGATGGAGAGAAGGTGGGAAGGAGAGATGAAGAGAAGGTGAGAAGGAGAGATTACTTACAACGAGAAAGAGGAGAGGAGTTAAAATGTCCTAAAAATGGAGATGGGAGGAGAGAACACAGGAGAGATTGAGGGAACAGGGGAAGGAGGGAACACAGGAGAGATGGAGGGAACAGGGGAAGGAGGGAACACAGGAGAGATGGAGGGAACAGGGGAAGGAGGGGACACAGGAGAGATGGAGGGAACAGGGGAAGGAGGGAACACAGGAGAGATGGAGGGAACAGGGGAAGGAGGGAACACAGGAGAGATGGAGGGAACAGGGGAAGGAGGGAACACAGGAGAGATGGAGGGAACAGGGGAAGGAGGGAACACAGGAGAGATGGAGGGAACAGGGGAAGGAGGGAACACAGGAGAGATGGAGGGAACAGGGGAAGGAGGGAACACAGGAGAGATGGAGGGAACATGGGAAGGAGGGGACACAGGAGAGATGGAGGGAACAGGGGAAGGAGGGAACACAGGAGAGGTGGAGGGAACAGGGGGAGGAGGGAACACAGGAGAGATGGAGGGAACAGGGGAAGGAGGGAACACAGGAGAGATGGAGGGAACAGGGGATGTGAGAACAGAGAGATGTGGTGAGAACAAGAGAGAAGGAGAGGAGAGAAAGAGAGAGGGATGGAGAGAAAGAGAGAAGGAGAAAAAGAGAGAAGGATGGAGAGAAAGAGAGAAGGATGGAGAGAAAGAGAGAAGGATGGAAAGAAAGAGAGAAGGAGAGGAGAGAAAGAGAGAGGGATGGAGAGAAAGAGAGAAGGATGGCGAGAAAGAGAGAAGGAGAGGAGAGAAAGAGAGACGGATGGAGAGAAAGAGAGAGGGAGAGGAGAGAAAGAGAGAACGATGGAGAGAAAGAGAGAAGGAGAGGAGAGAAAGAGAGAGAGAGGGATGGAGATAAAGGAAGAAGGAGAGGAGAGAAAGAGAGAGGGATGGAGATAAAGGAAGAAGGAGAGGAGATAAAGAGAGAGGGATGGAGATAAAGGAAGAAGGAGAGGAGAGAAAGAGAGAAGGAGAGGAGAGAAAGAGAGAGGGATGGAGATAAAGGAAGAAGGAGAGGAGAGAAAGAGAGAGGGATGGAGATAAAGGAAGAAGGAGAGGAGAGAAAGAGAGAAGGAGAGGAGAGAAATAGAGAGGGATGGAGATAAAGGAAGAAGGAGAGGAGAGAAAGAGAGAGGGATGGAGAGAAAGAGAGAAGGAGAGGAGAGAAAGAGAGAAGGAGAGGAGAGAAAGAGAGAGGGATGGAGAGAAAGAGAGAAGGATGGAGAGAAAGAGAGAGGGATGGAGATAAAGAGAGAAGGATGGAGAGAAAGAGAGAAGGAGAGGAGAGAAAGAGAGAAGGAGAGGAGAGAGAGAGGGATGGAGAGGAGAGAGAGAGGGATGGAGAGAAAGAGAGAAGGAGAGGAGAGAAAGAGAGAGGGGTGGAGATAAAGGAAGAAGGAGAGGAGAGAAAGAGAGAGGGATGGAGAGAAAGAGAGAAGGAGAGGAGAGAAAGAGAGAAGGATGGAGAGAAAGAGAGAGGGATGGAGATAAAGAGAGAAGGAGAGGAGAGAAAGAGAGAGGGATGGAGAGAAAGAGAGAAGGATGGAGAGAAAGAGAGAAGGAGAGGAGAGAAAGAGAGAAGGAGAGGAGAGAGAGAGAGGGATGGAGAGAAAGAGAGAAGGAGAGGAGAGAAAGAGAGAGGGGTGGAGATAAAGGAAGAAGGAGAGGAGAGAAAGAGAGAGGGATGGAGAGAAAGAGAGAAGGAGAGGAGAGAGCGTGTAAATGTCTTCTGTGTGTACAGGACTTTTAAACACTGGTCTGAGAGGTTTTAACACCCCCTGATACACACACACACACACACACACACACACACACACACACACACACACACACACACACAGACCAATACACACACACACACACACACAGACCAATACACACACACACACACCAACACACACACACAAGTCCCTGAGTGAAATATTTACACAGCTGCGGTTGTTTTGTGCCTGGTGAGTTTGGGGGGGAAGAAATATATATTTTTGGAGCTCTGTATGGCTCTGCAACATGTTCAATTTAACTGTTTCCCTCTCACTCTAATGGTGAAAACCTTACTGCTTCCACAGCCAGGAGACTCAGACTCATCTGTAACTGTCTCCCTCTCACTCTAATGGTGAAAACCTTACTGCTTCCACAGCCAGGAGACTCAGACTCATCTGTAACTGTCTCCCTCTCACTCTAATGGTGAAAACCTTATTGCTTCCACAGCCAGGAGACTCAGACTCATCTGTAACTGTCTCCCTCTCACTCTAATGGTGAAAACCTTACTGCTTCCACAGCCAGGAGACTCAGACTCATCTGTAACTGTCTCCCTCTCACTCTAATGGTGAAAACCTTATTGCTTCCACAGCCAGGAGACTCAGACTCATCTGTAACTGTCTCCCTCTCACTCTAATGGTGAAAACCTTACTGCTTCCACAGCCAGGAGACTCAGACTCATCTGTAACTGTCTCCCTCTCACTCTAATGGTGAAAACCTTATTGCTTCCACAGCCAGGAGACTCAGACTCATCTGTAACTGTCTCCCTCTCACTCTAATGGTGAAAACCTTACTGCTTCCACAGCCAGGAGACTCAGACTCATCTGTAACTGTCTCCCTCTCACTCTAATGGTGAAAACCTTATTGCTTCCACAGCCAGGAGACTCAGACTCATCTGTAACTGTCTCCCTCTCACTCTAATGGTGAAAACCTTATTGCTTCCACAGCCAGGAGACTCAGACTCATCTGTAACTGTCTGCCTCTCACTCTAATGGTGAAAACCTTACTGCTTCCACAGTCAAGAGACTCAGACTCATCTGTAACTGTCTCCCTCTCACTCTAATGGTGAAAACCTTATTGCTTCCACAGCCAGGAGACTCAGACTCATCTGTAACTGTCTCCCTCTCACTCTAATGGTGAAAACCTTACTGCTTCCACAGCCAAAAGACTCAGACTCATCTGTAACTGTCTCCCTCTCACTCTAATGGTGAAAACCTTACTGCTTCCACAGCCAGGAGACTCAGACTCATCTGTAACTGTCTCCCTGTCACTCTAATGGTGAAAACCTTACTGCTTCCACAGCCAGGAGACTCAGACTCATCTTTGGGCTTCTTATAATCTTCTTTTCACTCCTCTCCCCTCGTTCACTATACTATCCATCCCCCTCTCCTCTCCACCCTCCATCCCCCTCTCCTCTCCACCCTCTATCCCCCTCTCCTCTCCTCCCTCCATCCCCCTCTCCTCTCCACCCTCCATCCTCCTCTCCTCCCTCCATCACCCTCTCCTCCCTCCATCCCCCTCTCCTCTCCACCCTCTATCCCCCTCTCCTCTCCTCCCTCCATCCCCCTCTCCTCTCCTTCATCCATACCCCTCTCCTCTCCTCCCTCCATCCCCCTCTCCTCTCCTCCCTCCATCCCCCTCTCCTCTCCTCCCTCCATCCCCCTCTCCTCTCCTCCATCCATCCCCCTCTCCTCCCTCCATCCCCCTCTCCCCCAGAGAGAGGCTAAAGAAGGAGAGGGGGGAGTGGATTATCCACAGATGCCCTTTCCCTGCGAGCACACACACACTGCGAGCACACACACACACACACACACATAATCACACATACACAAACACAGAGTCACACACACACATGTTGGTTGCTAAGTATTCTCTCCACGTGTCTCACTGAGGAGTAAATTACAGCTGATGATGTCATCTGATTAGATATTCATCCTACAACAGGAGTCCAACTTCCACACTGACCCCCCCTCCCCCCACATTCTCTAATTACACTGACCCCCCCACATTCTCTAATTACACTGACCCCCCCCCCCCACATTCTCTAATTACACTGACCCCCCATTCTCTAATTACACTGACCCCCCCACATTCACTAATTACACTGACCCCCCCACATTCTCTAATTACACTGCCCCCCCACATTCTCTAATTACACTGACCCCCCCCACATTCTCTAATTACACTGACCCCCCCCCCCCCACATTCTCTAAATACACTGAGCCCCCCACATTCTCTTATTACACTGACCCCCCATTCTCTAATTACACTTACCCCCCCACATTCTCTAATTACACTGACCCCCCCCCCCACATTCTCTAATTACACTGACCCCCCCACATTCTCTAATTACACTGACCCCCCCATTCTCTAATTACACTGACCCCCCCACATTCCCTAATTACACTGCCCCCCCACATTCTCTAATTAAACTGACCCCCCCACATTCTCTAAATACACTGAGCCCCCCACATTCTCTTATTACACTGACCCCCATTCTCTAATTACACTTACCCCCCCATATTCTCTAATTACACTGACCCCCCCCCCCCCCCCCCCACATTCTCTAATTACACTGACCCCCCCATTCTCTAATTACACTGACCCCCCCACATTCCCTAATTACACTGCCCCCCCACATTCTCTAAATACACTGAGCCCCCCACATTCTCTTATTACACTGACCCCCCATTCTCTAATTACACTTACCCCCCCACATTCTCTAATTACACTGACCCCCCCACATTCTCTAATTACACTGACCCCCCCATTCTCTAATTACACTGACCCCCCCACATTCCCTAATTACACTGCCCCCCCACATTCTCTAATTAAACTGACCCCCCCACATTCTCTAAATACACTGAGCCCCCCACATTCTCTTATTACACTGACCCCCCATTCTCTAATTACACTTACCCCCCCACATTCTCTGATTACACTGACCCCCCCCCCCACATTCTCTAATTACACTGACCCCCCCATTCTCTAATTACACTGACCCCCCCACATTCCCTAATTACACTGCCCCCCCACATTCTCTAATTAAACTGACCCCCCCACATTCTCTAATTACACTGACCCCCCCACATTCTCTAGGTGGTGAGGGTAGGCAACAACATCTCCTCCCCGCTGATCCTCAACACTGGGGCCCCACAAGGTTGCGTTCTGAGCCCTCTCCTGTACTCCCTGTTCACCCACGACTGCGTGGCCACGCACGCCTCCAACTCAATCATCAAGTTTGCGGACGACACAACAGTGGTAGGCTTGATTACCAACAACGATGAGACGGCCTACAGGGAGGAGGTGAGGGCCCTCGGAGTGTGGTGCCAGGAAAACAACCTCACACTCAACGTCAACAAAACTAAGGAGATGATTGTGGACTTCAGGAAACAGCAGAGGGAACACTCCCCTATCCACATCGATGGAACAGTAGTGGAGAGGGTAGCAAGTTTTAAGTTCCTCGGCATACACATCACAGACAAACTGAATTGGTCCACTCACACAGACAGCATCGTGAAGAAGGCGCAGCAGCGCCTCTTCAACCTCAGGAGGCTGAAGAAATTCGGCTTGTCACCAAAAGCACTCACAAACTTCTACAGATGCACAATCGAGAGCATCCTGGCGGGCTGTATCACCGCCTGGTATGGCAACTGCACCGCCCTCAACCGTAAGGCTCTCCAGAGGGTAGTGAGGTCTGCACAACGCATCACCGGGGGCAAACTACCTGCCCTCCAGGACACCTACACCACCCGATGTCACAGGAAGGCCATAAAGATCATCAAGGACATCAACCACCCGAGCCACTGCCTGTTCACCCCGCTATCATCCAGAAGGCGAGGTCAGTACAGGTGCATCAAAGCTGGGACCGAGAGACTGAAAAACAGCTTCTATCTCAAGGCCATCAGACTGTTAAACAGCCACCACTAACACTGAGTGGCTGCTGCCAACACACTGACACTGACTCAACTCCAGCCACTTTAATAATGGGAATTGATGGGAAATGATGTAAATATATCACTAGCCACTTTAAACAATGCTACCTTATATAAATGTTACTTACCCTACATTATTCATCTCATATGCATACGTATATACTGTACTCTATATCATCGACGGTATCCTTATGTAATACATGTATCACTAGCCACTTTATACTATACTATGCCACTTTGTTTACATACTCATCTCATTTGTACATACTGTACCCGATACCATCTACTGTATCTTGCCTATGCTGCTCTGTACCATCACTCATTCATATATCCTTATGTACATATTCTTTATCCCCTTACACTGTGTACAAGACAGTAGTTTTGGAATTGTTAGTTAGATTACTTGTTATTACTGCATTGTCGGAACTAGAAGCACAAGCATTTCGCTACACTCGCATTAACATCTGCTAACCATGTGTATGTGACAAATAAAATTTGATTTGATTGATTTGATTTAATTACACTGACCCCCCCACATTCTCTAATTACACTGACCCCCCCATTCTCTAATTACACTGACCCCCCCACATTCCCTAATTACACTGCCCCCCCACATTCTCTAATTAAACTGACCCCCCCCCCCCACATTCTCTAATTACACTGACCCCCCCACATTCTCTAAATACACTGAGCCCCCCACATTCTCTTATTACACTGACCCCCCCCACATTCTCTAATTACACTGACCCCCCCCCCCCACATTCTCTAAATACACTGAGCCCCCCACATTCTCTTATTACACTGACCCCCCATTCTCTAATTACACTTACCCCCCCACATTCTCTAATTACACTGACCCCCCCCCCCACATTCTCTAATTACACTGACCCCCCCACATTCTCTAATTACACTGACCCCCCCATTCTCTAATTACACTGACCCCCCCACATTCCCTAATTACACTGCCCCCCCACATTCTCTAATTAAACTGACCCCCCCACATTCTCTAATTACACTGACCCCCCCACATTCTCTAATTACACTGACCCCCCCCCCCCCCCACATTCTCTAATTACACTGACCCCCCCACATTCTCTAACTACACTGACCCCCCCACATTCTCTAATTACACTGACCCCCCCTACATTCTCTAATTACACTGACCCCCCCCCCCCCCCCACATTCTCTAATTAGACTGACCCCCCCTACATTCTCCAATTACACTGATCCCCCCCCCCCCTATAGGGAAGGAACTAACGGGAGTGACATATATAGGGAAGGAACCAAAGGGAGTGACATATACAGGGAAGGAAGCAAAGGGAGTGACATATATAGGGAAGGAACCAAAGGGAGTGACATATATAGGGAAGGAACCAAAGGGAGAGACATATATAGGGAAGGTGATCACGGAGGTGGTGGAGTCCAGGTGAGCGTAACGATGGTGACAGGTGTGCTCCATAATGAGCAGCCTGGTGACCTAGAGGAAGGAGAGGGAACCTGGTGACCTAGAGGCCGGAGAGGGAACCTGGTGACCTAGAGGAAGGAGAGGGAACCTGGTGACCTAGAGGAAGGAGAGGGAACCTGGTGACCTAGAGGCCGGAGAGGGAACCTGGTGACCTAGAGGAAAGAGAGGGAACCTGGTGACCTAGAGGAAGGAGAGGGAACCTGGTGACCTAGAGGCCGGAGAGGGAACCTGGTGACCTAGAGGAAGGAGAGGGAACCTGGTGACCTAGAGGAAGGAGAGGGAACCTGGTAACCTAGAGGCCGGAGAGGGAACCTGGTGACCTAGAGGCCGGAGAGGGAACCTGGTGACCTAGAGGAAGTAGAGGGAACCTGGTGACCTAGAGGAAGGAGAAGGAACCTGGTGACCTAGAGGAAGGAGAGGGAACCTGGTGACCTAGAGGCCGGAGAGGGAACCTGGTGACCTAGAGGAAGGAGAGGGAACCTGGTGACCTAGAGGAAGGAGAGGGAACCTGGTGACCTAGAGGAAGGAGAGGGAACCTGGTGACCTAGAGGCCGGAGAGGGAACCTGGTGACCTAGAGGGCGGAGAGGGAACCTGGTGACCTAGAGGAAGGAGAGGGAACCTGGTGACCTAGAGGAAGGAGAGGGAACCTGGTGACCTAAAGGAAGGAGAGGGAACCTGGTGACCTAGAGGCAGGAGAGGGAACCTGGTGATCTAGAGGAAGGAGAGGGAACCTGGTGACCTAGAGGAAGGAGAGGGAACCTGGTGACCTAGAGGCCGGAGAGGGAACCTGGTGACCTAGAGAAGGAGAGGGAACCTGGTGACCTAGAGGAAGGAGAGGGAACCTGGTGACCTAGAGGAAGGAGAGGGAACCTGGTGACCTAAAGGAAGGAGAGGGAACCTGGTGACCTAGAGGAAGGAGAGGGGACCTGGTGACCTAAAGGAAGGAGAGGGAACCTGGTGACCTAGAGGAAGGAGAGGGAACCTGGTGACCTAGAGGAAGGAGAGGGAACCTGGTGACCTAGAGGAAGGAGAGGGAACCTGGTGACCTAGAGGCAGGAGATGGAACCTGTTGACCTAGAGGAAGGAGAGGGAACCTGGCGACCTAGAGGAAGGAGAGTGAACCTGGTGACCTAGAGGCAGGAGAGGGAACCTGTTGACCTAGAGGAAGGAGAGGGAACCTGGCGACCTAGAGGAAGGAGAGTGAACCTGGTGACCTAGAGGCAGGAGAGGGAACCTGGTGACCTAGAGGAAGGAGAGGGAGCCTGGTGACCTAGAGGCCGGAGAGGGAACCTGGTGACCCTAGAGGAAGGAGAGGGAACCTGGTGACCTAGAGGAAGGAGAGGGAACCTGGTGACCTAGAGGCCGGAGAGGGAACCTGGTGACCT
This sequence comes from Oncorhynchus mykiss, assembly GCF_013265735.2. Lineage (NCBI taxonomy): Eukaryota > Metazoa > Chordata > Actinopteri > Salmoniformes > Salmonidae > Oncorhynchus > Oncorhynchus mykiss. Next base: position 825,361 of record NW_023493676.1, read on the forward strand.
AGAGGAAGGAGAGGGAACCTGGTAACCTAGAGGCCGGAGAGGGAACCTGGTGACCTAGAGGCCGGAGAGGGAACCTGGTGACCTAGAGGAAGGAGAGGGAACCTGGTGACCTAGAGGAAGTAGAGGGAACCTGGTGACCTAGAGGAAGGAGAGGGAACTTGGTGACCTAGAGGAAGGAGAGGGAACCTGGTGACCTATAGGAAGGAGAGGGAACCTGGTGACCTAGAGGAAGGAGAGGGAACCTGGTGACCTAGAGGCAGGAGAGGGAACCTGGTGACCTAGAGGAAGGAGAGGGAACCTGGTGACCTAGAGGCCGGAGAGGGAATCTGGTGACCTAGAGAAGGAGCGGGAACCTGGTGACCTAGAGGAAGGAGAGGGAACCTGGTGACCTAGAGGAAGGAGAGGGAACCTGGTGACCTAAAGGAAGGAGAGGGAACCTGGTGACCTAGAGGAAGGAGAGGGAACCTGGTGACCTAAAGGAAGGAGAGGGAACCTGGTGACCTAGAGGAAGGAGAGGGAACCTGGTGACCTAGAGGAAGGAGAGGGAACCTGGTGACCTAGAGGCAGGAGAGGGAACCTGGTGACCTAGAGGAAGGAGAGGGAACCTGGCGACCTAGAGGAAGGAGAGGGAACCTGGTGACCTAGAGGCAGGAGAGGGAACCTGGTGACCTAGAGGAAGGATAGGGAACCAGGTAGCCTAGAGGCCGGAGAGGGAACCTGGTGACCTAGAGGAAGGAGAGGGAACCTGGTGACCTAGAGGAAGGAGAGGGAGCACACGGGACAATTGAAAGTTGTCTCAGCGTGAATAGTTCTCTGGGCAATACAGACATACCCTTTACTGAGCCACACACACTCACTCATACACACACTCATACACACACACATACACACATAAACACACACACACACTCATACACACTCATACACACATAAACACACACACTTATACACACACAGACACACACACTGTCCCTCTCACACACACACTGTCCCTGCGGTGGGACAGACCGACAGCTGGTGCCAATGAGGCTGGTTAGGGGATCCTCCTCGGGGAGGGGGGAGGAGTGAGAGGGTAACATGACCCTGCTGCTGCGCCCCAAACACTCCCTGGACTGGTCGCTATGCCGACAGGTGGCAAGGCGGACAGGGGGCTGGGTCTCCACAGACATGCAGTCTGACTCACTAAACAGGTGGCATCAGGTACTGAAGACACACACCGTACACACACACACCTATTCACACACCGTACACACACACCTATTCACACACTGTACACACACCTATTCACACACCTATTCACACACCAAACACACACTCCTATTCACACACTGTACACACACCTATTCACACACCGTACACACACACCTATTCACACACCGAACACACACTCCTATTCACACACTGTACACACACCTATTCACACACCGAACACACACTCCTATTCACACACTGTACACACACCTATTCACACACCGTACACACACACCTATTCACACACCTATTCACACACCGTACACACACACCTATTCACACACCTATTCACACACCGAACACACACTCCTATTCACACACTGTACACACACCTATTCACACACCGTACACACAAACCGTACACACACACTGTACACACACCTATTCACACACTCCTATTCACACACTGTACACACACTCCTATTCACACACCTATTCACCCTCATCAAAACTTTCATCAATTCAAAAATTCATCAAAACTACCTCAGCTCCATATCAAAACTACCTATTCACCCTATCAAAACTACCTCAGCTCCCTATCAAAACTACCTCAGCTCCCTATCAAAACCACCCCAGCTCCCTATCAAAACTACCTCAGCTCCCTATCAAAACTACCTCAGCTCCCTATCAAAACTACCTCAGCTCCCTATCAAAACTACCTCAGCTCCCTATCAAAACTACCTCAGCTCCCTATCAAAACTACCTCAGCTCCCCATCAAAACTACCTCAGCTCCCTATCAAAACTACCTCAGCTCCCTATCAAAACTACCTCAGCTCCCTATCAAAACTACCTCAGCTCCCTATCAAAACTACCTCAGCTCCCTATCAAAACTACCTCAGCTCCCTATCAAAACTACCTCAGCTCCATATCAAAACTACCTCAGCTCCC
>NW_023493676.1:832500-837500 GCF_013265735.2 Oncorhynchus mykiss
GTGGACAGGTGTCTTTTATACTGATAACAAGTTCAAACAGGTGCCATTAATACAGGTAACGAGTGGAGGACAGAGGAGCGTCTTAAATAAGAAGTTACAGGTCTGTGAGAGCTAGAAATCTTGCTTGTTTGTAGGTGACCAAGTACTTATTTTCTACCATAATTTGAAAATAAATTCATAAAAAGTCCTACAATGTGATTTTCTGGATTTTGTTTTCTCATTTTGTCTGTCATAGTTGAAGTGTACCTATGATGAAAATTACAGGCCTCATCTTTTTAAGTGGGAGAACTTGCACAATTGGTGGCTGACTAAATACTTTTTTGCCCCACTGTACATACATACACAGTCTTCGATCAGACACACATATATATATAATAGAACAGGCCATTCTACTTGACTGGCCGACAACAATGGACCACTAAGCCCCTGTGTGTGTGTGTGTGTGTGTGTGTGTGTGTGTGTGTGTGTGTGTGTGTGTGTGTGTGTGTGTGCGTGTGTATGTGTGTGTGTGTGTGTGTGTGTGTGTGTGTGGTGTGTGTGTGTGACAATAGAACCTAGACAAAGCAGACCCAAAGGCCTTCAGTAGCTGAATGACTCAACCCAACCAATCAAACATACTGCACTGAGACTGACCCTGTAGAGAGAGGGGGGGGGGGGGTGTCAATGTCTCATCAGCTCTGATTTCAAAGCTCTCTGAACATTCTCTCTCTCTTCCTCTCCCTCTCTTCATCATTCTCACTCTGTATCTACACAGACCTGGTTTCCACGTCAACGATTACTGTTGTGGAGTGAAGGGGAGCCAGGTGCAGTACTCTTTCTCTCCCTTTCTCCACACACACCACTTCACACACACACACACACACACACACACACACACACACACACACACACACACACACACACACACACACACACACACACACACACACACACCACTTCACACACACACACACACACACACACCACTTCACACACACACACACACACACACACCACTTCACACCACTTCACACACACACACACACACACACCACTTCACACACACACCACTTCACACACACACACACACACACACACACCACTTCACACACACACACACACACACACACACACACACACACACACACACACACACACACACACACACACACACACACACACACACCACTTCACACACACACACACACCACTTCACACCACTTCACACACACACACACACACCACTTTACACACACACCACTTCACACACACACACACACACACCACTTCACACACACACACACGCACACACACACACACACACCACTTCACACACACACACACACACACACACACACACACACCATTTCACACACACACACACACACACACCACTTCACACACACACACACACACACCACTTCACACACACACACACACACACACACACACCACTTCACATGGACACACACACACCTCTTCACATGGACACACACACACACACACACACCACTTCACACACACACACACACCACTTCACATGGACACACACACACCTCTTCACATGGACACACACACACACACACACACACACACCTCTTCACACATAAATGATTGATGATTGGCTGAGATAAATACATTTATGACGAAAAGATTTGGGGGGCTGTTTTGTCAGACTTCAGTGTGGCTTTTGACATTATTGATCATCGTCTGCTGCTGGAAAAATGTGTTGTGGCTTTACACCCCCTGCTATATTGTGGATAAAGAGCTACCTGTCTAACAGAACACAGAGGGTGTTCTAGAATGGAAGCCTATCCAACATAATCCAGGTAGAATCAGGAATTCCCCAGGGCAGCTGTCTAGGCACCTTACTTTTTTCAATCTTTACTTATGACATGCTACTGGCTTTGAGTAAAGCCAGTGTGTCTATGTATGAGGATGACTCAACACTGTACATGTCAGCTACTACAGCGACTGAAATGAGTACAAAATAGCCTCCAATACCCTACTCAATAATTTGGATGCAGTCCATCACAGTGCCACCAAAGCCCCATATACTACCCACCACTGCGACCTGTATGCTCTCGTTGGCTGGCCCTCGCTTCATACTCGTCGCCAAACCCACTGGCTCCAGGTCATCTACAAGACCCCTCCCTTTATCTCAGCCTGCTGGTTACCATAGCAGCACCCACCTGTAGCACGCTCTCCAGCAGGTTTATCTCTCTGGTCACCCCCAAAACCAATTATTTCTTTGGCCGCCTCTCCTTCCAGTTCTCTGCTGCCAATGACTGGAACGAACTATAAAAATAGCTTAAACTGGAAACACTTATCTCCCTCACTAGCTTTAAGCACCACCTGTCAGAGCAACTCACAGATTACTGCACCTGTACATAGCCCATCTATAATTTAGCCCAAACAACTACCTCTCCCCCTACAGTATTTATTTATTTATTAATTTTTGCTCCTTTGCACCCCATTAGTTCTATCTCTACTTTGCACATTCTTCCACTGCAAATCTACCATTCCAGTGTTTTACTTGCTATATTGTATTTATTTACTTCGCCTTTTTTTGCATTTACCTTCCTGTTGCGACTCTAGGGGCAGTATTTTCATTTTTGGGAAAAAAAACATTCCTGTTTTAAACGGGATATTTTGTCAGGACAAGATGCTAGAATATGCATATAATTGACAGCTTTGAATAGAAAACACTCTAACGTTTCCAAAACTGTAAAGATATTGTCTGTGAGTATAACAGAACTGATGTTGCAGGCGAAAGCCTGAGAAAAATCCAATCCGGAAGTGCCCCATATTTTGAAAAGCGCTGCGTTCCAATGAGTCTCTATTGAGCTGTGAATGCCCTATCAACCAGCTTACGCTTTCTACGTATTCTACCTATTCCCCAAGGTGTCACATTGTGACGTAGTTTTACGCATTCATGTTGAAGAATAGCCGTAGGCGGCTACATTGCGTAAGTGGTCACCTGATGCCCCCAGGGTGACTCTCACGTAAAATACAGAGGTAGCCATTATTCCAATCGGTCCTACTGAAAAACGAATTGTCCCGACGGATATATTATCGAATAGATATTTGAAAAACACCTTGAGGATTGATTCTAAACAACGTTTGCCATGTTTCTGTCGATATTATGGAGCTAATTTGGAATATTTTTTGCCGTTTTCGTGACTGCAATTTCCGGGCGATTTCTCAGCCAAACGTGAAGAACAAACGGAGCTATTTCGCCTACAAACATAATATTTTGGGAAAAATTATCTTTGGCTATCTACCTGTGAGTCTCGTGAGTGAAAACATCCGAAGTTCATCAAAGGTAAACAATTTAATTTGATTGCTTTTCTGATTTTCATGACCAAGTTACCTGCTTGGTAATAATGCTATGCTAGGCTATGATAAACTTACACAAATGCTTGTCTAGCTTTGGCTGTAAAGCATATTTTGAAAATCTGAGATGACAGGGTGATTAACAAAAGGCTAAACTGTGTTCCAATATATTTCACTTGTGATTTTCATGAATAGGAAGATTTTCTAGGAAGATTTATGTCCGTTGCGTTATGCTAATTAGTGTCAGGCGATGATTACACTCCCGGACCCGGGAGTCACAAGAAGTTTTAACTCACCTCATTTGCTCACATTGTATATAGACTTATTTTTCTACTGTATTATTGACTGTATGTTTGTTTTACTCCATGTGTAACTCTGTGTTGTTGTGTGTGTCGAACTGCTTTGCTTTATCTTGGCCAGGTCGCAGTTGTAAATGAGAACTTGTTCTCAACTAGTCTACCTGGTTAAATAAAGGTGAAATAAATCAAATCAGAAATACATTTAGGAGTGTTGTGAAATAAAAGTAAAATGTGTCTACTGGAGGACCAAAAAAAGCCGATACCGATTAATCGGCCGATTTTATATATATATATTTGTAATAATGAAAATTACAACAATACTGAATTAACACTTTTATTTTAACTTAATATAATACATTAATAAAAATCTTGGTTGTAGTTATTATAGGAATTATAGGACTATTTCCCTCTATACCATTTGAATTTCATATACCTTTGACTATTGGATGTTCTTATAGGCACTTTAGTATTGCCAGCCTAATCTCGGGAGTCGATAGGCTTGAAGTCATAAACAGTGCTGTGCATCTCAGCATTGCTAAGAGCTGCTGGCAAACGCAGTAATGTGCTGTTTGAATGAATGCTTACGAGCCTGCTGCTGCCTACCACCGCTCAGTCAGACTGCTCTATCAAATAACAAATCATATACTTAATTATAATATAATAAACACACAGAAATACGAGCCTTTGGTCATTAATATGGTCAAATCCGGAAACTATCATTTCGAAAACAAAACACTTATTCTTTCAGTGAAATACAGAACCGTTCCGTATTTTATAGAACAGGTGGCAACCCTAAGTCTAAATATTGCTGTTACTTTGCACAACCTTCAATGTTATGTCATAATTATTTTTTTTATTTTAAATTCTGGCAAATTAATTACGGTCTTTGTTAGGAAGAAATGGTCTTCACACAGTTCGCAAAGAGCCAGGCGGCCCAAACTGTTGCATATACCCTGACTCTGCTTGCACTGAACGCTAGAGAAGTGACACAATTTTTTAAATAATGGTTAATATTGCCTGCTAACATGAATTTATTTTAACTAAATATGCAGGTTTAAAAATATATACTTGTGTATTGATTTTAAGAAAGGCATTGATGTTGATGGTTAGGTACATTGGTGCAACAACAGTGCTTTTTTTCACGAATGAGCTTGTTAAATCACCCGTTTGGCGAAGTAGGCTGGGATTCGATGATAAATTAACAGGCACCGCATCGATTACATGCAACGCAGGACAAGCTAGTTAACCTAGTAATATCATCAACCATGTTGATGGTGATCTAGTGATCATGTTAAGATTTATTGTTTTTATAAGATAAGTTTAATGCTAGCTAGCAACTTACTTTGACTCCTTGCTGCACTCGCGTAACAGGTAGTCAGTCTGCCA
>NW_023493676.1:842500-845000 GCF_013265735.2 Oncorhynchus mykiss
GATATACAGACTACCTACACCGACCCACAGCAGGCAGTCTGCAGGCTGATATACAGACTACCTACACCGACCCACAGCAGGCAGTCTGCAGGCTGATATATAGACTACCTACACCGACCCACAGCAGACAGTCTGCAGGCTGATATACAGACTACACTGACCCACAGCAGACAGTCTGCATGCTGATATACAGACTACACCGACCCACAGCAGACAGTCTGCAGGCTGATATACAGACTACACCGACCCACAGCAGACACACTCACGACCGTGACAGACAACATCACTGACACCAGACCAGGAGAGGTGAGAAGAACATCACTGATTCCAGACCAGGAGAAGAACATCACTGACACCAGACCAGGAGAAGAACATCACTGACACCAGACCAGGAGAAGAACATCACTGACACCAGACCAGGAGAAGGACATCACTGATACCAGACCAGGAGAAGAACATCACTGATACCAGACCAGGAGAAGAACATCACTGACACCAGACCAGGAGAAGAACATCACTGATACCAGGCCAGGAGAAGAACATCACTGACACCAGACCAGGAGAAGAACATCACTGACACCAGACCAGGAGAAGAACATCACTGATACCAGACCAGCAGAGGTGAGAAGAACATCACTGACACCAGACCAGGAGAGGTGAGAAGAGGAGATGAGTAGAAGTATCGTAAACAGCTCTTACCTTGTGCATTCAACATGTTTATCCAGCCGCTGAGGAGGAGCAGGAAGAGAGACCACCAGCTCCAGCTGAAGCTCCACAGTCCCAGCTTCACCCCTCTCTGTGTTGGGCCGCGGGTGGCCTCGGGCGGCATCGTGATCCATGTCGCCCCGGGCGGAACAGCTCCCACGGCGGCGCGACCCTTGCGCGTAATTCCATTAGAATGGAGAGGCTTCATATTAGAGAGGTGATCCACGGGGAATCCACGGATGGGTTTGGTCGGGTTAATGCAAGTAGTCTCCGGTTGTGTTTTGATGTTGTTGGAGCCTCTTCCGGTGCGCTGAGCACGAGGGAAACGGAGAGGAGGAGAAAGGAGAGAAATGTGAGATGAAGGGCTTCCACTTGCTCCACAGTGCGTCACCGTCACCGGCTTCCCCCTGGAGGACTGGCCGGCTAACAGGCGCTCTGGGGTGGGTGTCTCCTCCCCGTGGGTCGCTGAATCAGAGTCCCTCCCACCGTCCCCCGTGACAATTCCCTCGCGTCCCGTTGTGCCCGGGCTGATCAACAACAAACACCAGTGACACGAACAGCTCCTTCCCGGTCCTGGCAGCTTGGCCTCTCGGTTTGCCTTTAATAAAGTCCCTCACCCTCGCCTCTCCGGGGCTCGGTAGGTTTCTGTCTCCTGCGATATCTCATGTTCATTACCAGTGATCCCGCAGGAGCAGAATTAATACATCCGAGAGAGAGAGAGAGAGAGAGTGGGATTTGGATTGATCCGATTATATCAGCAAGTCGGGCTCCGGCCCCGATAAATCCCTGCTTGTTGTGATGTCTTCAGCGGGGATTTTTCCAGCAGATCATGTGGGTGTTTAGACGGAATTAATGGCGGTCAATAAAGCGCATAAATGATCCATTCGGGCTTATTGTGGTGATTACGGGGGAAAAAATCAATTTGTTAACCATTACTACTACTATACTATCGATCCAGGCGAATTCACCAGTTAGTCTGTTTACTGGCTCCAGAACCGAGTCCAAGTTTGTTATGAAGTAGCACTTTGGGCTTCAGAAAACATGTAGTTAAATATTCAGGTTAACTATGAATTAACCATTCAAGCGGGGTAAAAATGTAGCGGAAACTCTCCACCTCTCTCTCCGGTCCGCTTGCCGCTCGTCTCCGGTTACAACGCGAACAGGTTAAACAACCAGAAACACACCTTCCGTTAGTTTACATTCAATCCCGAATTTCTACCAACTAAACAAGGTGAAACGGAGCAGTTCAGTTGTGAGTAGGCTTGTCAGTCCGTATAAAGACAAACCCAAAACACACACACCGCGTTGAGCGGAGGACAGGGACGACACACCGCGACACCGTTTTTACATCTAAAACAAGACGACGAGACAGCTGGAAATGTTCCGATAAAACGACACAGTGTCTTCGCTTCTTCCTAAAAACAACCTTACAATATATATATATATAACAAATCGGTTTTTTGTTCAGGGTTTTATATCCAGAAAAGTTACTTTGAACAACAAGTAGAAAAGCGACGGTTGGAGAGCGGGCGTCTCGCGCTCCTTTCAGAACATCTCGAGCGGCGCGGAGAGCGCGAACCGAACACCTGCCTCGGTCCGCTAGACGGGAACCGGAACACGGTCTTTTCAACTGAAATACCTAGACAGGAAAAAACTGAATTTGACACACGAAAAAAATATACTTTCTCGAATGGTACGAGTCCGTTTTTCTCCCCGGTATAGAGCCTCCGGTAGTCTGCGGCCAGGTCTCTTCTCAGGCTGAAAACAGACTCAACTAAAAGTTCCATTCACAAGC
>NW_023493676.1:852500-856417 GCF_013265735.2 Oncorhynchus mykiss
CTCTGTCCAGCTGTGAAACATAACCACTCATAACTATGGAAGCCAATCAGGTCACCTCTCCACTGAAGGGCAGGTGTGAACACTCAGAGCTAGTAGGTTCAGCAGCTGTGTGTGTGTGTGTGTGTGTGTGTGTGTGTGAAACAGGCTAACTGTTTCCAGGCCTGGCTTCCATTCCATTCCACCTCACCTGACCAGCTAGAGGTCGTCACTACATGCCCTGGGGTCGTAACTACATGCCCTGGGGTCGTCACTAAGTGCTCCTGGGGTCGTAACTACATGCCCTGGGGTCGTAACTACATGCCCTGTGGTCGTCACTACATGCCCTGGGCTCGTAACTACATGCCCTGGGGTCGTAACTACATGCCCTGGGGTCGTAACTACATGCCCTGGGGTCGTCACTAAGTGCTCCTGGGGTCGTAACTACATGCCCTGGGGTCGTAACTACATGCCCTGTGGTCGTCACTACATGCCCTGGGGTCGTAACTACATGCCCTGTGGTCGTCACTACATGCCCTGTGGTCGTCACTACATGCCCTGGGGTCGTAACTACATGCCTTGGGGTCGTAACTAAGTGCTGCTGGGGTCGTAACTACATGCCCTGGGGTCATCACTACATGCCTTGGGGTCGTAACTACATGCCCTGGGGTCGTAACTACATGCCCTGGGGTCATAACTAAGTGCTCCTGGGGTCGTAACTACATGTCCATGGGTCGTCACTACATGCCTTGGGGTCGTAACTACATGCCCTGGGGTCGTAACTACATGCCCTGGGGTCGTAACAAAGTGCTCCTGGGGTGGTGGGGATCATAGAGGAAATGAACTTTGACCTCTCCTCACTGAATCTCCACACTTCCGGTCAAAACTGGAAACTCCCTCCAGCCAATGATATCAGCCAATCCAAGGATAACTCCCTCCAGCCAATGATATCAGCCAATCCAAGGATAACTCCCTCCAGCCAATGATATCAGCCAATCCAAGGATAACTCCCTCCAGCCAATGATATCAGCCAATCCAAGGATAACTCCCTCCAGCCAATGATATCAGCCAATCCAAGGATAACTCCCTCCAGCCAATGATATCAGCCAATCCAAGGATAACTCCCTCCAGCCAATGATATCAGCCAATCCAAGGATAACTCCCTCCAGCCAATGATATCAGCCAATCCAAGGATAACTCCCTCCAGCCAATGATATCAGCCAATCCAAGGATTTTCAATTCTTCACTGAAAGATAACTCAGTTAGCCAATGATATCAGCCAATCCAAGGATAACTCAGTTAGCCAATGATATCAGCCAATTCAAGGATTTTCAATTCTTCACTGAACGATAACTCAGTTAGCCAATGATATCAGCCAATCCAAGGATAACTCAGTTAGCCAATGATATCAGCCAATCCAAGGATTTTCAATTCTTCACTGAAAGAACACAATTTAGGGGAAGTTTGGAGAATCAACCAATCAGAAACATCCTAATAAGGATCTAATCTGAATTTATCTCACTCAGTTAGCCAATGATAACTCAGTTAGCCAATGATAACTCAGTTAGCCAATGATAACTCAGTTAGCCAATGATAACTCAGTTAGCCAATGATAACTCAGTTAGCCAATGATAACTCAGTTAGCCAATGATAACTCAGTTAGCTTAGTTAGTTAGATTTAATGGAGTGTTTATTATCAACTCCACTTGCTTTGGCAATGTTAACATGTGTTTCCCATGCCAATGGAGCCCCCTGAATTGAAATTGAATTAAAATTGATATTGAATTGAGAGGGGGAGAGGCAGGGATATAGATATATGTATATATATTTTGTCTGTATCGATGTCCAACCCCAGTAAGACGAGCTGTCGTCATTGGCAACAGCTAATAGGGATCCTAATAGATCTGGTCTGATTCTCTCCACCACCCCCCCCCCCCCCCACACACACCCCCACACACATTTCTACCTCAGTGTGTTATAACCTCTCATAGATACACTACCTTCATGTCTACCTCACTGTGTTATAACCTCTCATAGATACACTACCTCCATGTCTAACTCAGGGTGTTATAACTTCTGACATATAGACACTACCTGCATGTCTACCTCAGTGTGTTTTCACCTCTGACATAGAGACACTACCTGCATGTCTACCTCAGTGTGTTATAACCTCTGACATAGATACACTACCTTCATGTCTAACTCAGGGTGTTATAACTTCTGACATATAGACACTACCTGCATGTCTACCTCAGTGTGTTTTCACCTCTGACATAGAGACACTACCTGCATGTCTACCTCAGTGTGTTATAACCTCTGACATAGAGACACTACCTTCATGTCTACCTCAGTGTGTTATAACCTCTCATAGATACACTACCTTCATTTCTAACTCAGGGTGTTATAACCTCTGACATATAGACACTACCTTCATGTCTACCTCAGTGTGTTTTCACATCTGACATAGAGACACTACCTTCATGTCTACCTCAGTGTGTAATAACCTCTGACAGAGACACTACCTTCATGTCTACCTCAGTGTGTTATAACCTCTGACAGAGAGACACTACCTTCATGTCTACCTCAGTGTGCTTTCACCTCTGACATAGAGACACTACCTGCATGTCTACCTCAGTGTGTTATAACCTCTGACATAGAGACCCTACCTTCATGTCTACCTCAGTGTGTTATAACCTCTGACATAGAGACACTACCTTCATGTCTACCTCAGTGTGTTTTCACCTCTGACATAGAGACACTACCTTCATGTCTACCGCAGTGTGTTATAACCTCTGACAGAGACAATACATGTATGTCTACCTCAGTGTGTTATAACCTCTGACATAGAGACACTACCTTCATGTCTACCTCAGTGTGTTATAACCTCTGACAGAGACACTACCTTCATGTCTACCTCAGTGTGTTATAACCTCTAATAGAGACATTACCTTCATGTCTACTTCAGTGTGTTATAACCTCTGACATAGAGACATTACCTTCATGTCTACCTCAGTGTGTAATAACCTCTGACAGAGACACTACCTTCATGTCTACCTCAGTGTGTTATAACCTCTGACAGAGAGACACTACCTTCATGTCTACCTCAGTGTGCTTTCACCTCTGACATAGAGACACTACCTGCATGTCTACCTCAGTGTGTTATAACCTCTGACATAGAGACCCTACCTTCATGTCTACCTCAGTGTGTTATAACCTCTGACATAGAGACACTACCTTCATGTCTACCTCAGTGTGTTTTCACCTCTGACATAGAGACACTACCTTCATGTCTACCGCAGTGTGTTATAACCTCTGACAGAGACAATACATGTATGTCTACCTCAGTGTGTTATAACCTCTGACATAGAGACACTACCTTCATGTCTACCTCAGTGTGTTATAACCTCTGACAGAGACACTACCTTCATGTCTACCTCAGTGTGTTATAACCTCTAATAGAGACATTACCTTCATGTCTACTTCAGTGTGTTATAACCTCTGACATAGAGACATTACCTTCATGTCTACTTCAGTGTGTTATAACCTCTGACAGAGACACTACCTTCATGTCTACTTCAGTGTGTTATAACCTCTGACAGAGACACTACCTTCATGTCTACCTCAGTGTGTTATAACCTCTGACAGAGACACTACCTTCATGTCTACTTCAGTGTGTTATAACCTCTGACAGAGACACTACCTTCATGTCTACTTCAGTGTGTTATAACCTCTGACAGAGACACTACCTTCATGTCTACTTCAGTGTGTCCGTGTCCCAGGTTCTTTCCAGGGGTTGAAGGACAGCAGTCAGAATATGAGATTATAATGATGATAATAATAATAATAATAATAATGCTAATTTAACAGGTTGGCTTTTCCAATGCTAGAGCACTCTCACATACACTGAGTTCCACCTTTCTGTCCTCCTCCTCTCCTCCCTC
>NW_023493677.1:0-22500 GCF_013265735.2 Oncorhynchus mykiss
CCTCAGTCTCAGCATCATTAGGATCCACGGATCCCCAGAGAAGCCTTCTACTGGATACAAGACTCAAGCTGGAAACCTGCAGAAGACCTCCTCTCCTCCTCTCCTCCACTGACCTACTGGACACAGACCCCAGCCTGGACTCTACCAAGACGAACCTCTCCCCACAGATCTACTGGATAAAGACCCAAGCCTGCACTCTACCCAGACCACCTCTCCCCTCAAGGATCTACCGGACCCCAACTATATACCAACCCCTAAAGGGACACCTCACTGGGACCCAGACACCAGCTGATATTCTACACTCCCCACAAGCATCTCACCTGAACGACCGGACTCCTACGACTCGCCCTCCCCCCCCAAAAAAGATACCTCATCAGGACCCAAACACCAGCTGATACTCCCACAGACCTTCATAGACCTTCCAGACCACCGAGACTCTACCACTCACATACACCCACACACACCCTATTTTTTCCGGTCCATAATACGGCTTTTTTACCGCATTACGACCCAGTGCTCCTTTTTGCACTTTTTTTCCTCTCTGCCACCTGATGAAGCCGAGCAAGGCAGAAACGCGTCGTGGCTGGGTTTCCCCTAGATCTGTTGTGTAGCTGTAAAGAGGACAGGTCCCACACAGACTTCGGGGGTAACTCTTTTTGGCTACTCAATTTTCTTTGTACTTTTCTCTTCCCTTACTTTTAGTTTTCACATAGGTACACACCACACATGGCTGATCTACGGGACAACGCAGACTCTGGGGACTGCGAGGACTATTCAGACCCCCCACTCTACATCTAGACTAGCCCCACAATCGCGACGGGTCTTAATGATCTATACGGACTCTCGGAACAAATCCGCAAGATACGCACCAAGGGACCGGACGAAAACAGCTCCGACCGGCAGCCTGGGCTCATTATGGAAACGCCACATAATGAACATTTCTCCAAAGCTTCTACACAGCGGGGGAAACATCCCACACCAATGGACCTTCTCTCCCACCAGACAGCACCCCTCCACGGTCTCCATAGGACCAAAACCACCGGAGGACTACACCCCTACACCATTACATCAGGGGCACAAAGACACATCTCCTGATGCCATCCCCACCAGACCACCCCACTCTACATCCTACCTCATACCACCCCACTCCAGGACCTCCAGAAGATCCACCTCAGACCTTCCACCCAGAACCCCACCCCCCCTTCTGGAACTCCTACTCCCCCCTCCTACGGAACACCACCACCCCACAGCACCCCCAAGACTAACAAGCTGGCACTCTACGTCCCGGACCCAACCAGCAGACCAAAAGGGGCTCATCTACCCCACCCCAACCCACACCTTCAACCACATGGCTCCACAGGACCGGACCTCCTACACGCAGCACTACTCCTAAGGGGACAGGTAGCCCAGCAGATGAAAAAACCCCTAGGGACACCACCCCTAACCACCAGGTTAACCTGGTCTCACCAACCAACAACAAAGCGGAGGAACACCACACCACTGGGGCCCCACCTATCCCCCCCAACGCCTACTCTACAGCACGGTCACTCTCCAAGCTGATTAGAGCCAGACACCACATGGAGATGATCAGCTTTTACCTCTCGGACAACCAGCTACCTCCGGGCTACCTCCACCAGACCAGAACGCTTACGGCTACCTTCACACCATCAGGAGCATCTGACACCACCCTAGCGGCTCTCGCTACAGCATCTTCACTTTGGATCCAAACCAGCCACCAGATCCTAGAACAGCACTACAGGGAGGAACTATCCCACAAATACACCATACTCTACAACACTTCATCCTGCCCTGACTGGCAGGAAGCCTGGTATTTAGGGGTTACATGGGCCCAGAAACTCCTCAGCGAACCACTCCGGGACTACTTGTTACAGGACATCAGGGACTCACTCCCCAAATTCTACGGGAATTGGCCTACGAGAGACTACAGCCCATTCCAACTTCCAACTACCACTCACCCACTGCCAACCTTACAGTGAGGACGAGGGGGATACCACCCTACAGAGGGCACACACCAGCAGACCCTCTCCTTCTCCACGGACCCACGGACACCCCACATCGGGACGATACCCTCTGAAGGAAGATTCCACTTCCCCTCTCCCGGAATCATCTAACACCACCACTCCAGAGACAAATATTTCCCCTATCCAACAGAGAACTACCAGGACACCTCCCACAACAAGCCACTCACCTCTACCATACCAGGGTACCCAGAGACCTATCCATACCCTGACCAGGGTGGGTCCCTTCCGGTTAAAACAAAACCTGCTGAACCACCCCGAAATCCTAGCCCAAACAGGACTACAAGGGACCAGGCACAGGCAGCGAGTGCCCAGGTGGCTTCTGATCCTTCCGTGCCATCCCACACCCAAACCAGGGAGGAACGGCATGCTAAGCCACAGGAACGGAAGATTACCAAGCCACGAAAACGCCTGGCCAACGAATCACTACTCGGGGACCAGCACAATCCTCCACTCCAATCAAAGGGCATCAAAAAAATCATCAACGATTGGGCAGCTACGGACCACAACCTCCCCACCTTACTAAACACTACACCAGGAGACACCCACACCCGGGACCAAACAAAGGAAACCACCGGATCCTACCCATCATTACAACCTACAACTCACCCGGCCTCCGAATGACTACTATCATCCAGCAAAGACTCCAGCACAAACACTACTCCCTCTCCACACACCCATCCTGGCCTTCAAACGGAACAAAAATCTCAAGGACTCCCTGGTCAGCAGCCACCTCACATTATAAACCAGAGGGACGAATTACTACTCCCGGGAACCTCCAGGCCCTATACCACCACCACGACTGGACCATTACTGAGGCCTTCAGTACAACGGAGGAACGACTGGACAGACACTGCACCTGCACCTTACACACCCCACATCCCATACAACAGATAGGGGGTCATTAAGACCACAAAAAACAGATCTTCAAATAGCACCATAGAGTTACCATGCCCATGGACTCTCAAGAAATACTTTCCTTTTTATTTAAAAAAAAAAAAAAAAAAAAAAAAAAAAAAAAAAAAAAAAAGAAATATATATATATATATATATATATAACTATATATTTATATATAAGTATATCTTTTTTTCCCCGCTTTCTTGAACTCAGGGTTACCATGACCATGGACCCTTTGATGCAAAGAAACTATAAAATAGAAATCTAAATATCTTTATGTTATTTACCAAGAACCCTCACCATCTCACCATCCTTCCAACTCTACCTCACTGAAGATACCCACCAGCACCCCCAACGGACGAGAACCTTTTTTCTCCAACTACTCTGGGGGCACGGCTTTGTCGACTCCCCCGCAGCGAGCAGACCCTAAGCAAACTAGGCCCGACCATACACCAAGCAAGAAGACCGGAGGAAATGGTAGCGACCGGACTCCTTCGGGACCCCTCTGGGGCCTGTTGGCAGACCTATCGGCTCAACCCTCCCAAGCCCCCTTACACACGGGAGACTCACGTAACGCGCTGGACCACTATCTACCCCAGATTAGATCTGGATTGGCAGTAGGTTCAGTAGCGCGTGTTTGGTCCTAGCGGGTTGGGATACCCAAAAGAGGGGCTTTTGGGTTATGCGCTGCGGCTGGAGGATCGCGTCTGCCGAATAACCCCTGGGGTGCCCAGATAATGTCTGGCGAGGTATCGGACCCCACAGAGGAAATTCCTACTGGGGACCCCCTACCCCGCCGCACTTAGCCTGGACAACCAAACCATTTTTTTACCTGGACTACGTACCAGTTCACTGTCTAGGGATGATATACCTCTGGAAACGTTACGATCCTGGAAGGGAGTAATTCCACTGGTCACTATTACCCAAAAACTCTGAATTACCTACAACTGAGATGGTGTGGATGGAAGCACCCAATTAACTTCTACTACTGCCGGACGTTTCATACGTAAGCCAGAGAAGGTTTGCCGGCTTCTAAACCCTCCATACACCGACCGTAACACAGGACGTGACTCCAGGGGCGGATGCATGACAACCGTATAGAGGGCTCGCCTTCTGGGTGTCTGTCTGCTCAAACCACTGGCGGTTATAGACTGACCACTTGACAGGGACACATGGCAACCGACTGAGGTCCGGACCTGCACAAGGTACGCAACTCGATGGTTTTGCCTGATCCTACGCCGAGTATACCCATACAGACCAGCTGGATTCGACTAGACATGGGTTGATTGGGAATTAGGATCCTGGAAGGGAATAACTCCCAATCATACACATGATTGAAAACATCCAGGACCAAAGACTGACGAACACTGAAGTGAATACATAGACAACATGGAGCTAAAAAAGAAGGATCCGAAAGAGAGTAAAACTCCTAGGTTGCACTATGCTTTCCACTTCCGTCGACACAGCGGACCCGGACATCATGACCATACTACTCGACATGGACACATGGCAACCAACCGAGAACCGGACCTGCATAAGGTACGCAACTCAAGGGCTTTGCCTGATCCTAAGTTGAGTTGACAGACCTACCTAAACTTAACCTCTTCTATACCTTACCCTAACCCTAACCCTAACCTTAACCATCCCAAAACCCATACCTAAACTTAACCCTAACCTTAACCCTTCTTTCAAAAAAAACCATATCTTACCCTAACCCCAAACCCTAACCTTAACCATTCTAAAACCTTACCTAACCCTAACCCTACAGACAGACAGTCCTTTAACCCAACCAACGGGTTAATCTACAAGTGGGCTACCATGGGGCCTACGACTTTGGCCGGCCGCGCCCGTACCCTCCGACCCGCGCGTATATGATGTGGAGTGCAACCCCTCCCTTCCCCCCTCCGGTTTCCACGTGTCAGAGATGGAAGTGGATCAACCGACTCAAAACTAGAAACCAAACACTTGGCGAGTCACCGCTGCGTTGCCGGATGTAGGGTATGGACGCAGCAAGCCAAGGAAATTTTATCCCTTACACGGACTGGGATCCTCCCCAATCCGGCCTTTTACAAGGGTTTTTTTCCTCAACCCTTGTACCCTCTGGATTGGTTTGATGGTGAACAGGTTCAAAATTATCATTAGATTATATACCAACTAAAATAACCCTACTCTACTCCTGACCCCTGGATGCACACCACCTTTTTTACAACCCAAAAGCATTTTTTATTGATGAACACTACACCCCCCACCCCTTCTTTTTTCTCAACAAGAAGAATTTCCCCCCCCAACCCCCCCCCCCCCCCCCCCCCCCCTTCAACAAAAGAAGACCCCTACTCAAAGATTCTACCTTTCTCTACTAAAGAAGATTTCTCTCAAAGACCACCCCCCCCCCTTTTTTTCAACAAGAAGAATTCCCCCCCCCCCCCTTCAACAAAAGAAGACCCCTACTCAAAGATTCTACCTTTTTCTACCAAAGAGGATTTTTTTCAAAGACCCCCCCCCCCTTCTTTTTCAACAAGAAGAATCCCCCCCCCCCCCCCCTTCAACAAAAGAAGACTCCTACTCAAAGATTTTACCTTTTTCCACTAAAGAGGATTTTTTTACCCATCCTGACGACCATATTTCCAACTTAGGAGCAAAATAATACAAATTACAATATAGGCCCACCACACTCACACCCCTGCACCATACACCCACATACCAAAAACCCAGGATAATACCAACATCCGACACCAGACCCTCCCCCAGGTAAGTATTCCCCCCTCCCCCCAGGTAAGTCTCTCCCCTACTGGAGTGGTCCCATCATCTTCGGAGGACAAACATCACTGGAAACAGCCAAAAAAGTTTTTCTGGACCCGTACCTCCCATTCCCCAAGTGGACGTTAACTGGACAACACGGCCAAATCTACTATATACCCAGGATCCCAAATGGACGAAAACGCGATGCTAGCTATACTCCGCTAAAAAGCACCAACTAAAGACGACAAGTTTAGCAACACTTCCCAGCTGGCCAAACTGAAACTACCCCCCAGAAACACTACCTAACACTACCCCTTAACAAAGAAACTAGGTTATAAGTTCCCCACACACCTGAAAATGACCAGAGTTCACGATCTTCACCTCAACTCTACATCGCTCCTTCGGCACTCTTACGCAAACTCCAAAAAGACGGAAAAAGATGTCCACCACTTTTGAAAGCCTACAGACAGACCTATGGGTCACCTAGAAACTCCACTATAGTCTCATCCGAATCCCACAGATGTCCACCCTACCCTCAACTCCTCCTGAAACTACAGAACCTCTTCTTGGGTTCCTTCTAGGCCCAAACCCTCAAAAAGAGCAGACCGCTCCCGAAGCTAACACACAAGTCAATGGAGACACAGAGGTCAAACACTACGTTCTCAGAGGAGGATCTAATATACTTCTACTCATCACAGAAACTCCACGTTTTGCTCATCCTGACCCTTAAGACTTCTAGTCTTACCTAAAATCAACCTCACACCTCTGGGACCCCCACATCCTATACAGCACCCCAAAAGCAAAGTTCCATCCTTCGCATTGGTTTCTATGACAAAGGCTCCCCTACACCTTACAGACGAACAGACGCCTCACTCAAACAAAGGGAAGATCTCATTGGACCAAACTCCAACAGGCCTTCACGTGCACACCGCATGCACACCTTGTGCCATCTCATGATTGGACCCCTGGCCTAAACCACACCCCCAGTTTTTCACATAAAAAGAGGAGCACCCCTCAGTCTCAGCATCATTAGGATCCACGGATCCCCAGAGAAGCCTTCTACTGGATACAAGACTCAAGCTGGAAACCTGCAGAAGACCTCCTCTCCTCCTCTCCTCCACTGACCTACTGGACACAGACCCCAGCCTGGACTCTACCAAGACGAACCTCTCCCCACAGATCTACTGGATAAAGACCCAAGCCTGCACTCTACCCAGACCACCTCTCCCCTCAAGGATCTACCGGACCCCAACTATATACCAACCCCTAAAGGGACACCTCACTGGGACCCAGACACCAGCTGATATTCTACACTCCCCACAAGCATCTCACCTGAACGACCGGACTCCTACGACTCGCCCTCCCCCCCCAAAAAAGATACCTCATCAGGACCCAAACACCAGCTGATACTCCCACAGACCTTCATAGACCTTCCAGACCACCGAGACTCTACCACTCACATACACCCACACACACCCTATTTTTTCCGGTCCATAATACGGCTTTTTTACCGCATTACGACCCAGTGCTCCTTTTTGCACTTTTTTTCCTCTCTGCCACCTGATGAAGCCGAGCAAGGCAGAAACGCGTCGTGGCTGGGTTTCCCCTAGATCTGTTGTGTAGCTGTAAAGAGGACAGGTCCCACACAGACTTCGGGGGTAACTCTTTTTGGCTACTCAATTTTCTTTGTACTTTTCTCTTCCCTTACTTTTAGTTTTCACATAGGTACACACCACACATGGCTGATCTACGGGACAACGCAGACTCTGGGGACTGCGAGGACTATTCAGACCCCCCACTCTACATCTAGACTAGCCCCACAATCGCGACGGGTCTTAATGATCTATACGGACTCTCGGAACAAATCCGCAAGATACGCACCAAGGGACCGGACGAAAACAGCTCCGACCGGCAGCCTGGGCTCATTATGGAAACGCCACATAATGAACATTTCTCCAAAGCTTCTACACAGCGGGGGAAACATCCCACACCAATGGACCTTCTCTCCCACCAGACAGCACCCCTCCACGGTCTCCATAGGACCAAAACCACCGGAGGACTACACCCCTACACCATTACATCAGGGGCACAAAGACACATCTCCTGATGCCATCCCCACCAGACCACCCCACTCTACATCCTACCTCATACCACCCCACTCCAGGACCTCCAGAAGATCCACCTCAGACCTTCCACCCAGAACCCCACCCCCCCTTCTGGAACTCCTACTCCCCCCTCCTACGGAACACCACCACCCCACAGCACCCCCAAGACTAACAAGCTGGCACTCTACGTCCCGGACCCAACCAGCAGACCAAAAGGGGCTCATCTACCCCACCCCAACCCACACCTTCAACCACATGGCTCCACAGGACCGGACCTCCTACACGCAGCACTACTCCTAAGGGGACAGGTAGCCCAGCAGATGAAAAAACCCCTAGGGACACCACCCCTAACCACCAGGTTAACCTGGTCTCACCAACCAACAACAAAGCGGAGGAACACCACACCACTGGGGCCCCACCTATCCCCCCCAACGCCTACTCTACAGCACGGTCACTCTCCAAGCTGATTAGAGCCAGACACCACATGGAGATGATCAGCTTTTACCTCTCGGACAACCAGCTACCTCCGGGCTACCTCCACCAGACCAGAACGCTTACGGCTACCTTCACACCATCAGGAGCATCTGACACCACCCTAGCGGCTCTCGCTACAGCATCTTCACTTTGGATCCAAACCAGCCACCAGATCCTAGAACAGCACTACAGGGAGGAACTATCCCACAAATACACCATACTCTACAACACTTCATCCTGCCCTGACTGGCAGGAAGCCTGGTATTTAGGGGTTACATGGGCCCAGAAACTCCTCAGCGAACCACTCCGGGACTACTTGTTACAGGACATCAGGGACTCACTCCCCAAATTCTACGGGAATTGGCCTACGAGAGACTACAGCCCATTCCAACTTCCAACTACCACTCACCCACTGCCAACCTTACAGTGAGGACGAGGGGGATACCACCCTACAGAGGGCACACACCAGCAGACCCTCTCCTTCTCCACGGACCCACGGACACCCCACATCGGGACGATACCCTCTGAAGGAAGATTCCACTTCCCCTCTCCCGGAATCATCTAACACCACCACTCCAGAGACAAATATTTCCCCTATCCAACAGAGAACTACCAGGACACCTCCCACAACAAGCCACTCACCTCTACCATACCAGGGTACCCAGAGACCTATCCATACCCTGACCAGGGTGGGTCCCTTCCGGTTAAAACAAAACCTGCTGAACCACCCCGAAATCCTAGCCCAAACAGGACTACAAGGGACCAGGCACAGGCAGCGAGTGCCCAGGTGGCTTCTGATCCTTCCGTGCCATCCCACACCCAAACCAGGGAGGAACGGCATGCTAAGCCACAGGAACGGAAGATTACCAAGCCACGAAAACGCCTGGCCAACGAATCACTACTCGGGGACCAGCACAATCCTCCACTCCAATCAAAGGGCATCAAAAAAATCATCAACGATTGGGCAGCTACGGACCACAACCTCCCCACCTTACTAAACACTACACCAGGAGACACCCACACCCGGGACCAAACAAAGGAAACCACCGGATCCTACCCATCATTACAACCTACAACTCACCCGGCCTCCGAATGACTACTATCATCCAGCAAAGACTCCAGCACAAACAACTACTCCCTCTCCACACACCCATCCTGGCCTTCAAACGGAACAAAAATCTCAAGGACTCCCTGGTCAGCAGCCACCTCACATTATAAACCAGAGGGACGAATTACTACTCCCGGGAACCTCCAGGCCCTATACCACCACCACGACTGGACCATTACTGAGGCCTTCAGTACAACGGAGGAACGACTGGACAGACACTGCACCTGCACCTTACACACCCCACATCCCATACAACAGATAGGGGGTCATTAAGACCACAAAAAACAGATCTTCAAATAGCACCATAGAGTTACCATGCCCATGGACTCTCAAGAAATACTTTCCTTTTTATTTAAAAAAAAAAAAAAAAAAAAAAAAAAAAAAAAAAAAAGAAATATATATATATATATATATATAACTATATATTTATATATAAGTATATCTTTTTTTTCCCCGCTTTCTTGAACTCAGGGTTACCATGACCATGGACCCTTTGATGCAAAGAAACTATAAAATAGAAATCTAAATATCTTTATGTTATTTACCAAGAACCCTCACCATCTCACCATCCTTCCAACTCTACCTCACTGAAGATACCCACCAGCACCCCCAACGGACGAGAACCTTTTTTCTCCAACTACTCTGGGGGCACGGCTTTGTCGACTCCCCCGCAGCGAGCAGACCCT
The DNA here is from genome assembly GCF_013265735.2 of Oncorhynchus mykiss. NCBI lineage: Eukaryota > Metazoa > Chordata > Actinopteri > Salmoniformes > Salmonidae > Oncorhynchus > Oncorhynchus mykiss. The sequence continues at coordinate 10,050 of NW_023493677.1, forward strand.
AAGCAAACTAGGCCCGACCATACACCAAGCAAGAAGACCGGAGGAAATGGTAGCGACCGGACTCCTTCGGGACCCCTCTGGGGCCTGTTGGCAGACCTATCGGCTCAACCCTCCCAAGCCCCCTTACACACGGGAGACTCACGTAACGCGCTGGACCACTATCTACCCCAGATTAGATCTGGATTGGCAGTAGGTTCAGTAGCGCGTGTTTGGTCCTAGCGGGTTGGGATACCCAAAAGAGGGGCTTTTGGGTTATGCGCTGCGGCTGGAGGATCGCGTCTGCCGAATAACCCCTGGGGTGCCCAGATAATGTCTGGCGAGGTATCGGACCCCACAGAGGAAATTCCTACTGGGGACCCCCTACCCCGCCGCACTTAGCCTGGACAACCAAACCATTTTTTTACCTGGACTACGTACCAGTTCACTGTCTAGGGATGATATACCTCTGGAAACGTTACGATCCTGGAAGGGAGTAATTCCACTGGTCACTATTACCCAAAAACTCTGAATTACCTACAACTGAGATGGTGTGGATGGAAGCACCCAATTAACTTCTACTACTGCCGGACGTTTCATACGTAAGCCAGAGAAGGTTTGCCGGCTTCTAAACCCTCCATACACCGACCGTAACACAGGACGTGACTCCAGGGGCGGATGCATGACAACCGTATAGAGGGCTCGCCTTCTGGGTGTCTGTCTGCTCAAACCACTGGCGGTTATAGACTGACCACTTGACAGGGACACATGGCAACCGACTGAGGTCCGGACCTGCACAAGGTACGCAACTCGATGGTTTTGCCTGATCCTACGCCGAGTATACCCATACAGACCAGCTGGATTCGACTAGACATGGGTTGATTGGGAATTAGGATCCTGGAAGGGAATAACTCCCAATCATACACATGATTGAAAACATCCAGGACCAAAGACTGACGAACACTGAAGTGAATACATAGACAACATGGAGCTAAAAAAGAAGGATCCGAAAGAGAGTAAAACTCCTAGGTTGCACTATGCTTTCCACTTCCGTCGACACAGCGGACCCGGACATCATGACCATACTACTCGACATGGACACATGGCAACCAACCGAGAACCGGACCTGCATAAGGTACGCAACTCAAGGGCTTTGCCTGATCCTAAGTTGAGTTGACAGACCTACCTAAACTTAACCTCTTCTATACCTTACCCTAACCCTAACCCTAACCTTAACCATCCCAAAACCCATACCTAAACTTAACCCTAACCTTAACCCTTCTTTCAAAAAAACCATATCTTACCCTAACCCCAAACCCTAACCTTAACCATTCTAAAACCTTACCTAACCCTAACCCTACAGACAGACAGTCCTTTAACCCAACCAACGGGTTAATCTACAAGTGGGCTACCATGGGGCCTACGACTTTGGCCGGCCGCGCCCGTACCCTCCGACCCGCGCGTATATGATGTGGAGTGCAACCCCTCCCTTCCCCCCTCCGGTTTCCACGTGTCAGAGATGGAAGTGGATCAACCGACTCAAAACTAGAAACCAAACACTTGGCGAGTCACCGCTGCGTTGCCGGATGTAGGGTATGGACGCAGCAAGCCAAGGAAATTTTATCCCTTACACGGACTGGGATCCTCCCCAATCCGGCCTTTTACAAGGGTTTTTTTTCCTCAACCCTTGTACCCTCTGGATTGGTTTGATGGTGAACAGGTTCAAAATTATCATTAGATTATATACCAACTAAAATAACCCTACTCTACTCCTGACCCCTGGATGCACACCACCTTTTTTTACAACCCAAAAGCATTTTTTATTGATGAACACTACACCCCCCACCCCTTCTTTTTTCTCAACAAGAAGAATTTCCCCCCCCAACCCCCCCCCCCCCCCCCCCCCTTCAACAAAAGAAGACCCCTACTCAAAGATTCTACCTTTCTCTACTAAAGAAGATTTCTCTCAAAGACCACCCCCCCCCCTTTTTTTCAACAAGAAGAATTCCCCCCCCCCCCCCTTCAACAAAAGAAGACCCCTACTCAAAGATTCTACCTTTTTCTACCAAAGAGGATTTTTTTCAAAGACCCCCCCCCCCCCTTCTTTTTCAACAAGAAGAATCCCCCCCCCCCCCCCCCCTTCAACAAAAGAAGACTCCTACTCAAAGATTTTACCTTTTTCCACTAAAGAGGATTTTTTTACCCATCCTGACGACCATATTTCCAACTTAGGAGCAAAATAATACAAATTACAATATAGGCCCACCACACTCACACCCCTGCACCATACACCCACATACCAAAAACCCAGGATAATACCAACATCCGACACCAGACCCTCCCCCAGGTAAGTATTCCCCCCTCCCCCCAGGTAAGTCTCTCCCCTACTGGAGTGGTCCCATCATCTTCGGAGGACAAACATCACTGGAAACAGCCAAAAAAGTTTTTCTGGACCCGTACCTCCCATTCCCCAAGTGGACGTTAACTGGACAACACGGCCAAATCTACTATATACCCAGGATCCCAAATGGACGAAAACGCGATGCTAGCTATACTCCGCTAAAAAGCACCAACTAAAGACGACAAGTTTAGCAACACTTCCCAGCTGGCCAAACTGAAACTACCCCCCAGAAACACTACCTAACACTACCCCTTAACAAAGAAACTAGGTTATAAGTTCCCCACACACCTGAAAATGACCAGAGTTCACGATCTTCACCTCAACTCTACATCGCTCCTTCGGCACTCTTACGCAAACTCCAAAAAGACGGAAAAAGATGTCCACCACTTTTGAAAGCCTACAGACAGACCTATGGGTCACCTAGAAACTCCACTATAGTCTCATCCGAATCCCACAGATGTCCACCCTACCCTCAACTCCTCCTGAAACTACAGAACCTCTTCTTGGGTTCCTTCTAGGCCCAAACCCTCAAAAAGAGCAGACCGCTCCCGAAGCTAACACACAAGTCAATGGAGACACAGAGGTCAAACACTACGTTCTCAGAGGAGGATCTAATATACTTCTACTCATCACAGAAACTCCACGTTTTGCTCATCCTGACCCTTAAGACTTCTAGTCTTACCTAAAATCAACCTCACACCTCTGGGACCCCCACATCCTATACAGCACCCCAAAAGCAAAGTTCCATCCTTCGCATTGGTTTCTATGACAAAGGCTCCCCTACACCTTACAGACGAACAGACGCCTCACTCAAACAAAGGGAAGATCTCATTGGACCAAACTCCAACAGGCCTTCACGTGCACACCGCATGCACACCTTGTGCCATCTCATGATTGGACCCCTGGCCTAAACCACACCCCCAGTTTTTCACATAAAAAGAGGAGCACCCCTCAGTCTCAGCATCATTAGGATCCACGGATCCCCAGAGAAGCCTTCTACTGGATACAAGACTCAAGCTGGAAACCTGCAGAAGACCTCCTCTCCTCCTCTCCTCCACTGACCTACTGGACACAGACCCCAGCCTGGACTCTACCAAGACGAACCTCTCCCCACAGATCTACTGGATAAAGACCCAAGCCTGCACTCTACCCAGACCACCTCTCCCCTCAAGGATCTACCGGACCCCAACTATATACCAACCCCTAAAGGGACACCTCACTGGGACCCAGACACCAGCTGATATTCTACACTCCCCACAAGCATCTCACCTGAACGACCGGACTCCTACGACTCGCCCTCCCCCCCCAAAAAAGATACCTCATCAGGACCCAAACACCAGCTGATACTCCCACAGACCTTCATAGACCTTCCAGACCACCGAGACTCTACCACTCACATACACCCACACACACCCTATTTTTTCCGGTCCATAATACGGCTTTTTTACCGCATTACGACCCAGTGCTCCTTTTTGCACTTTTTTTCCTCTCTGCCACCTGATGAAGCCGAGCAAGGCAGAAACGCGTCGTGGCTGGGTTTCCCCTAGATCTGTTGTGTAGCTGTAAAGAGGACAGGTCCCACACAGACTTCGGGGGTAACTCTTTTTGGCTACTCAATTTTCTTTGTACTTTTCTCTTCCCTTACTTTTAGTTTTCACATAGGTACACACCACACATGGCTGATCTACGGGACAACGCAGACTCTGGGGACTGCGAGGACTATTCAGACCCCCCACTCTACATCTAGACTAGCCCCACAATCGCGACGGGTCTTAATGATCTATACGGACTCTCGGAACAAATCCGCAAGATACGCACCAAGGGACCGGACGAAAACAGCTCCGACCGGCAGCCTGGGCTCATTATGGAAACGCCACATAATGAACATTTCTCCAAAGCTTCTACACAGCGGGGGAAACATCCCACACCAATGGACCTTCTCTCCCACCAGACAGCACCCCTCCACGGTCTCCATAGGACCAAAACCACCGGAGGACTACACCCCTACACCATTACATCAGGGGCACAAAGACACATCTCCTGATGCCATCCCCACCAGACCACCCCACTCTACATCCTACCTCATACCACCCCACTCCAGGACCTCCAGAAGATCCACCTCAGACCTTCCACCCAGAACCCCACCCCCCCTTCTGGAACTCCTACTCCCCCCTCCTACGGAACACCACCACCCCACAGCACCCCCAAGACTAACAAGCTGGCACTCTACGTCCCGGACCCAACCAGCAGACCAAAAGGGGCTCATCTACCCCACCCCAACCCACACCTTCAACCACATGGCTCCACAGGACCGGACCTCCTACACGCAGCACTACTCCTAAGGGGACAGGTAGCCCAGCAGATGAAAAAACCCCTAGGGACACCACCCCTAACCACCAGGTTAACCTGGTCTCACCAACCAACAACAAAGCGGAGGAACACCACACCACTGGGGCCCCACCTATCCCCCCCAACGCCTACTCTACAGCACGGTCACTCTCCAAGCTGATTAGAGCCAGACACCACATGGAGATGATCAGCTTTTACCTCTCGGACAACCAGCTACCTCCGGGCTACCTCCACCAGACCAGAACGCTTACGGCTACCTTCACACCATCAGGAGCATCTGACACCACCCTAGCGGCTCTCGCTACAGCATCTTCACTTTGGATCCAAACCAGCCACCAGATCCTAGAACAGCACTACAGGGAGGAACTATCCCACAAATACACCATACTCTACAACACTTCATCCTGCCCTGACTGGCAGGAAGCCTGGTATTTAGGGGTTACATGGGCCCAGAAACTCCTCAGCGAACCACTCCGGGACTACTTGTTACAGGACATCAGGGACTCACTCCCCAAATTCTACGGGAATTGGCCTACGAGAGACTACAGCCCATTCCAACTTCCAACTACCACTCACCCACTGCCAACCTTACAGTGAGGACGAGGGGGATACCACCCTACAGAGGGCACACACCAGCAGACCCTCTCCTTCTCCACGGACCCACGGACACCCCACATCGGGACGATACCCTCTGAAGGAAGATTCCACTTCCCCTCTCCCGGAATCATCTAACACCACCACTCCAGAGACAAATATTTCCCCTATCCAACAGAGAACTACCAGGACACCTCCCACAACAAGCCACTCACCTCTACCATACCAGGGTACCCAGAGACCTATCCATACCCTGACCAGGGTGGGTCCCTTCCGGTTAAAACAAAACCTGCTGAACCACCCCGAAATCCTAGCCCAAACAGGACTACAAGGGACCAGGCACAGGCAGCGAGTGCCCAGGTGGCTTCTGATCCTTCCGTGCCATCCCACACCCAAACCAGGGAGGAACGGCATGCTAAGCCACAGGAACGGAAGATTACCAAGCCACGAAAACGCCTGGCCAACGAATCACTACTCGGGGACCAGCACAATCCTCCACTCCAATCAAAGGGCATCAAAAAAATCATCAACGATTGGGCAGCTACGGACCACAACCTCCCCACCTTACTAAACACTACACCAGGAGACACCCACACCCGGGACCAAACAAAGGAAACCACCGGATCCTACCCATCATTACAACCTACAACTCACCCGGCCTCCGAATGACTACTATCATCCAGCAAAGACTCCAGCACAAACAACTACTCCCTCTCCACACACCCATCCTGGCCTTCAAACGGAACAAAAATCTCAAGGACTCCCTGGTCAGCAGCCACCTCACATTATAAACCAGAGGGACGAATTACTACTCCCGGGAACCTCCAGGCCCTATACCACCACCACGACTGGACCATTACTGAGGCCTTCAGTACAACGGAGGAACGACTGGACAGACACTGCACCTGCACCTTACACACCCCACATCCCATACAACAGATAGGGGGTCATTAAGACCACAAAAAACAGATCTTCAAATAGCACCATAGAGTTACCATGCCCATGGACTCTCAAGAAATACTTTCCTTTTTATTTAAAAAAAAAAAAAAAAAAAAAAAAAAAAAAAGAAATATATATATATATATATATATATAACTATATATTTATATATAAGTATATCTTTTTTTCCCCGCTTTCTTGAACTCAGGGTTACCATGACCATGGACCCTTTGATGCAAAGAAACTATAAAATAGAAATCTAAATATCTTTATGTTATTTACCAAGAACCCTCACCATCTCACCATCCTTCCAACTCTACCTCACTGAAGATACCCACCAGCACCCCCAACGGACGAGAACCTTTTTTCTCCAACTACTCTGGGGGCACGGCTTTGTCGACTCCCCCGCAGCGAGCAGACCCTAAGCAAACTAGGCCCGACCATACACCAAGCAAGAAGACCGGAGGAAATGGTAGCGACCGGACTCCTTCGGGACCCCTCTGGGGCCTGTTGGCAGACCTATCGGCTCAACCCTCCCAAGCCCCCTTACACACGGGAGACTCACGTAACGCGCTGGACCACTATCTACCCCAGATTAGATCTGGATTGGCAGTAGGTTCAGTAGCGCGTGTTTGGTCCTAGCGGGTTGGGATACCCAAAAGAGGGGCTTTTGGGTTATGCGCTGCGGCTGGAGGATCGCGTCTGCCGAATAACCCCTGGGGTGCCCAGATAATGTCTGGCGAGGTATCGGACCCCACAGAGGAAATTCCTACTGGGGACCCCCTACCCCGCCGCACTTAGCCTGGACAACCAAACCATTTTTTTACCTGGACTACGTACCAGTTCACTGTCTAGGGATGATATACCTCTGGAAACGTTACGATCCTGGAAGGGAGTAATTCCACTGGTCACTATTACCCAAAAACTCTGAATTACCTACAACTGAGATGGTGTGGATGGAAGCACCCAATTAACTTCTACTACTGCCGGACGTTTCATACGTAAGCCAGAGAAGGTTTGCCGGCTTCTAAACCCTCCATACACCGACCGTAACACAGGACGTGACTCCAGGGGCGGATGCATGACAACCGTATAGAGGGCTCGCCTTCTGGGTGTCTGTCTGCTCAAACCACTGGCGGTTATAGACTGACCACTTGACAGGGACACATGGCAACCGACTGAGGTCCGGACCTGCACAAGGTACGCAACTCGATGGTTTTGCCTGATCCTACGCCGAGTATACCCATACAGACCAGCTGGATTCGACTAGACATGGGTTGATTGGGAATTAGGATCCTGGAAGGGAATAACTCCCAATCATACACATGATTGAAAACATCCAGGACCAAAGACTGACGAACACTGAAGTGAATACATAGACAACATGGAGCTAAAAAAGAAGGATCCGAAAGAGAGTAAAACTCCTAGGTTGCACTATGCTTTCCACTTCCGTCGACACAGCGGACCCGGACATCATGACCATACTACTCGACATGGACACATGGCAACCAACCGAGAACCGGACCTGCATAAGGTACGCAACTCAAGGGCTTTGCCTGATCCTAAGTTGAGTTGACAGACCTACCTAAACTTAACCTCTTCTATACCTTACCCTAACCCTAACCCTAACCTTAACCATCCCAAAACCCATACCTAAACTTAACCCAAACCTTAACCCTTCTTTCAAAAAAACCATATCTTACCCTAACCCCAAACCCTAACCTTAACCATTCTAAAACCTTACCTAACCCTAACCCTACAGACAGACAGTCCTTTAACCCAACCAACGGGTTAATCTACAAGTGGGCTACCATGGGGCCTACGACTTTGGCCGGCCGCGCCCGTACCCTCCGACCCGCGCGTATATGATGTGGAGTGCAACCCCTCCCTTCCCCCCTCCGGTTTCCACGTGTCAGAGATGGAAGTGGATCAACCGACTCAAAACTAGAAACCCAACCCACACCTTCAACCACATGGCTCCACAGGACCGGACCTCCTACACGCAGCACTACTCCTAAGGGGACAGGTAGCCCAGCAGATGAGAAAACCCCTAGGGACACCACCCCTAACCACCAGGTTAACCTGGTCTCACCAACCAACAACAAAGCGGAGGAACACCACACCACTGGGGCCCCACCTATCCCCCCCAACGCCTACTCTACAGCACGGTCACTCTCCAAGCTGATTAGAGCCAGACACCACATGGAGATGATCAGCTTTTACCTCTCGGACAACCAGCTACCTCCGGGCTACCTCCACCAGACCAGAACGCTTACGGCTACCTTCACACCATCAGGAGCATCTGACACCACCCTAGCGGCTCTCGCTACAGCATCTTCACTTTGGATCCAAACCAGCCACCAGATCCTAGAACAGCACTACAGGGAGGAACTATCCCACAAATACACCATACTCTACAACACTCCATCCTGCCCTGACTGGCAGGAAGCCTGGTATTTAGGGGTTACATGGGCCCAGAAACTCCTCAGCGAACCACTCCGGGACTACTTGTTACAGGACATCAGGGACTCACTCCCCAAATTCTACGGGAATTGGCCTACGAGAGACTACAGCCCATTCCAACTACCACTCACCCACTGCCAACCTCACAGTGAGGACGAGGGGGATACCACCCTACAGAGGGCACACACCAGCAGACCCTCTCCTTCTCCACGGACCCACGGATACCCCACATCGGGACGATACCCTCTGAAGGAAGATTCCACTTCCCCTCTCCCGGAATCATCTAACACCACCACTCCAGAGACAAATATTTCCCCTATCCAACAGAGAACTACAAGGACACCTCCCACAACAAGCCACTCACCTCTACCATACCAGGGTACCCAGAGACCTATCCATACCCTGACCAGGGTGGGTCCCTTCCGGTTAAAACAAAACCTGCTGAACCACCCCGAAATCCTAGCCCAAACAGGACTACAAGGGACCAGGCACAGGCAGCGAGTGCCCAGGTGGCTTCTGATCCTTCCGTGCCATCCCACACCCAAACCAGGGAGGAACGGCATGCTAAGCCACAGGAACGGAAGATTACCAAGCCACGAAAACGCCTGGCCAACGAATCACTACTCGGGGACCAGCACAATCCTCCACTCCAATCAAAGGGCATCAATAAAATCATCAACGATTGGGCAGCTACGGACCACAACCTCCCCACCTTACTAAACACTACACCAGGAGACACCCACACCCGGGACCAAACAAAGGAAACCACCGGATCCTACCCATCATTACAACCTACAACTCACCCAGCCTCCGAATGACTACTATCATCCAGCAAAGACTCCAGCACAAACAACTACTCCCTCTCCACACACCCATCCTGGCCTTCAAACGGAACAAAAATCTCAAGGACTCCCTGGTCAGCAGCCACCTCACATTATAAACCAGAGGGACGAATTACTACTCCCGGGAACCTCCAGGCCCTATACCACCACCACGACTGGACCATTACTGAGGCCTTCAGTACAACGGAGGAACGACTGGACAGACACTGCACCTGCACCTTACACACCCCACATCCCATACAACAGATAGGGGGTCATTAAGACCACAAAAAACAGATCTTCAAATAGCACCATAGAGTTACCATGCCCATGGACTCTCAAGAAATACTTTCCTTTTTATAAAAAAAAAAAAAAAAAGAAAAAAAAAAAAAAAAAAAAAAAAAAAAAAAGAAATATATAACTATATATTTATATATAAGTATATCCTTTTTTTTTTCCCCGCTTTCTTGAACTCAGGGTTACCATGACCATGGACCCTTTGATGCAAAGAAACTATAAAATAGAAATCTAAATATCTTTATGTTATTTACCAAGAACCCTCACCATCTCACCATCCTTCCAACTCTACCTCACTGAAGATACCCACCAGCACCCCCAACGGACGAGAACCTTTTTTCTCCAACTACTCTGGGGGCACGGCTTTGTCGACTCCCCCGCAGCGAGCAGACCCTAAGCAAACTAGGCCCGACCATACACCAAGCAAGAAGACCGGAGGAAATGGTAGCGACCGGACTCCTTCGGGACCCCTCTGGGGCCTGTTGGCAGACCTATCGGCTCAACCCTCCCAAGCCCCCTTACACACGGGAGACTCACGTAACGCGCTGGACCACTATCTACCCCAGATTAGATCTGGATTGGCAGTAGGTTCAGTAGCGCGTGTTTGGTCCTAGCGGGTTGGGATACCCAAAAGAGGGGCTTTTGGGTTATGCGCTGCGGCTGGAGGATCGCGTCTGCCGAATAACCCCTGGGGTGCCCAGATAATGTCTGGCGAGGTATCGGACCCCACAGAGGAAATTCCTACTGGGGACCCCCTACCCCGCCGCACTTAGCCTGGACAACCGAACCATTTTTTTACCTGGACTACGTACCAGTTCACTGTCTAGGGATGATATACCTCTGGAAACGTTACGATCCTGGAAGGGAGTAATTCCACTGGTCACTATTACCCAAAAACTCTGAATTACCTACAACTGAGATGGTGTGGATGGAAGCACCCAATTAACTTCTACTACTGCCGGACGTTTCATACGTAAGCCAGAGAAGGTTTGCCGGCTTCTAAACCCTCCATACACCGACCGTAACACAGGACGTGACTCCAGGGGCGGATGCATGACAACCGTATAGAGGGCTCGCCTTCTGGGTGTCTGTCTGCTCAAACCACTGGCGGTTATAGACTGACCACTTGACAGGGACACATGGCAACCGACTGAGGTCCGGACCTGCACAAGGTACGCAACTCGATGGTTTTGCCTGATCCTACGCCGAGTATACCCATACAGACCAGCTGGATTCGACTAGACATGGGTTGATTGGGAATTAGGATCCTGGAAGGGAATAACTCCCAATCATACACATGATTGAAAACATCCAGGACCAAAGACTGACGAACACTGAAGTGAATACATAGACAACATGGAGCTAAAAAAGAAGGATCCGAAAGAGAGTAAAACTCCTAGGTTGCACTATGCTTTCCACTTCCGTCGACACAGCGGACCCGGACATCATGACCATACTACTCGACATGGACACATGGCAACCAACCGAGAACCGGACCTGCATAAGGTACGCAACTCAAGGGCTTTGCCTGATCCTAAGTTGAGTTGACAGACCTACCTAAACTTAACCTCTTCTATACCTTACCCTAACCCTAACCCTAACCTTAACCATCCCAAAACCCATACCTAAACTTAACCCTAACCTTAACCCTTCTTTCAAAAAAACCATATCTTACCCTAACCCCAAACCCTAACCTTAACCATTCTAAAACCTTACCTAACCCTAACCCTACAGACAGACAGTCCTTTAACCCAACCAACGGGTTAATCTACAAGTGGGCTACCATGGGGCCTACGACTTTGGCCGGCCGCGCCCGTACCCTCCGACCCGCGCGTATATGATGTGGAGTGCAACCCCTCCCTTCCCCCCTCCGGTTTCCACGTGTCAGAGATGGAAGTGGATCAACCGACTCAAAACTAGAAACCTAACCCTAACCTTAACCATTCTAAAACCTTACCTAACCCTAACCCTACAGACAGACAGTCCTTTAACCCAACCAACGGGTTAATCTACAAGTGGGCTACCATGGGGCCTACGACTTTGGCCGGCCGCGCCCGTACCCTCCGACCCGCGCGTATATGATGTGGAGTGCAACCCCTCCCTTCCCCCCTCCGGTTTCCACGTGTCAGAGATGGAAGTGGATCAACCGACTCAAAACTAGAAACCAAACCACTGGCGGTTATAGACTGACCACTTGACAGGGACACATGGCAACCGACTGAGGTCCGGACCTGCACAAGGTACGCAACTCGATGGTTTTGCCTGATCCTACGCCGAGTATACCCATACAGACCAGCTGGATTCGACTAGACATGGGTTGATTGGGAATTAGGATCCTGGAAGGGAATAACTCCCAATCATACACATGATTGAAAACATCCAGGACCAAAGACTGACGAACACTGAAGTGAATACATAGACAACATGGAGCTAAAAAAGAAGGATCCGAAAGAGAGTAAAACTCCTAGGTTGCACTATGCTTTCCACTTCCGTCGACACAGCGGACCCGGACATCATGACCATACTACTCGACATGGACACATGGCAACCAACCGAGAACCGGACCTGCATAAGGTACGCAACTCAAGGGCTTTGCCTGATCCTAAGTTGA